>NC_137866.1:1163903-1176403 GCF_963924005.1 Protomyctophum bolini
AGCTTATTAACCCATTCTGACCTGGGATCAGATTCTATAAATGTTCTTCTACATCCTGACAGTTTTCTGAAAAAGCCATGTTTCTATATGTCAGTCGTTCTTCGATTCTTCAAAAAATAGCAGACCTACAAGCTCGTAGCGTGCCACTCGGTGGTGCGCTATGAGCTTGTAGATCTGGTATTTTTAAATAGCTAAAGCATGACATGATGCTGACACCAAAAGGGGTTCCCGCCCCCAAAATGGGTTCAAATTTGGGTCTTGTTTGTTTTTTTGGGTTTTCTATTTTTTTATTTAAATGCAGTTTCCATGGCCTGGCGCGACCATTTTGACCACAGCTAACAATCGAAATATAATTTTCTCTTCTCCAAATTCAATGGTCTCCCTTAATATTTAAATACTGCTCCAGTTACCCTAACTGCTACTCGGCACCATTGACATGTGTGTGCGTGCATGCATGCGTTCTGTGCGTCATTGCCCTGAACCAACGGGCTATATAAAACCTTTGGAATCAGAGATTCTGTGGATTCTGAAGCCTTGTTTTGCTTTTAGGATAATAATGTGGATCCAGTCTTTTGTCCACTTTGAGTTTTTTCTGTCAAGAATAGTGTCTCACAGTATCACCGTAGGCTTTCACACGCTCTGCTGAACTATGCATACAGGGCTTTAGAAGAATACCAGGAAAATATGTTATACGTTGAAATTAACAGGACTTCAGGAGTACCATTTATTTTGTCATTTCCTCTTTGTATGGTCAGGAAAGAAGTTACAAAGGAATCTCTTCCCTCAGCAAGCTTGCTACCTAAACGAATGCGGTTTTATGTATTAATATGAGAGCAGCAGCTCATTACTGTTAGTTAGTTAGTTAGTTTCATTTATTGTCCACGTGTGGAAATTCGTCTTCGGTCTCAAACAGTCAAAAACCAACGGTTACAACAGCAGCAACAACACTTAACACAATTATTTTCTCATGGCAAAAAAGTGCAGGACATACAGTGGCAGATACATTGGAAAACAAACAAATCTAGCGAGACATGGTATCATTTAGTGCCTTAATGGCATTTGGTATGAAAGATTTTTTAGAGTCTGTTAATGAATTGTTTCAGACTTTTGCCTCAACCACAGTGTTCCAATGGTGTACATAGAGCGTCGAAGTCCTGACGTCACTCGCTCATCCCCTCCATCCCCCTGGTTTTAAAGTCCTGACGTCACTCGCTCATCCCCTCCATTCCCCTGGTTCTAAAGTCCTGACGTCACTCGCTCATCCCCTCCATTCCCCTGGTTTTAAAGTCCTGACGTCACTCGCTCATCCCCTCCATTCCCCTGGTTTTAAAGTCCTGACGTCACTCGCTCATCCCCTCCATTCCCCTGGTTCTAAAGTCCTGACGTCACTCGCTCATCCCCTCCATTCCCCTGGTTCTAAAGTCCTGACGTCACTCGCTCATCCCCTCCATTCCCCTGGTTCTAAAGTCCTGACGTCACTCGCTCATCCCCTCCATCCCCCTGGTTCTAAAGTCCTGACGTCACTCGCTCATCCCCTCCATTCCCCTGGTTCTAAAGTCCTGACGTCACTCGCTCATCCCCTCCATTCCCCTGGTTCTAAAGTCCTGACGTCACTCGCTCATCCCCTCCATCCCCCTGGTTCTAAAGTCCTGACGTCACTCGCTCATCCCCTCCATTCCCCTGGTTCTAAAGTCCTGACGTCACTCGCTCATCCCCTCCATTCCCCTGGTTCTAAAGTCCTGACGTCACTCGCTCATCCCCTCCATTCCCCTGGTTCTAAAGTCCTGACGTCACTCGCTCATCCCCTCCATTCCCCTGGTTCTAAAGTCCTGACGTCACTCGCTCATCCCCTCCATTCCCCTGGTTCTAAAGTCCTGACGTCACTCGCTCATCCCCTCCATTCCCCTGGTTCTAAAGTCCTGACATCACTCGCTCATCCCCTCCATTCCCCTGGTTCTAAAGTCCTGACGTCACTCGCTCATCCCCTCCATTCCCCTGGTTTTAAAGTCCTGACGTCACTCGCTCATCCCCTCCATTCCCCTGGTTCTAAAGTCCTGACGTCACTCGCTCATCCCCTCCATTCCCCTGGTTCTAAAGTCCTGACGTCACTCGCTCATCCCCTCCATTCCCCTGGTTCTAATGTCCTGACGTCACTCCCTAAATAAGCCTTTTTTTTTTTACAAAACTGTACGGTGATTTACTGTAATCCTACTAGACCCCAGGAAATTACATCTGGCCACGAAGCTGTAGTCCGTCTCCTTGTCGGGGAGTTTCTGCAGGTGTTTGTATTAACTTTGTCTGTTACTCTATAGAAGTCTGTCAATATATATATATATAATATATATATTAATGTATGTACTAATGTATATATACATATTGTATGACGTACAACAAAGTCTTAAAGCTGTACATAGGAGGGGCTAGCGCCCTTTCAAAAAATAAATCGCCATATTTTTAGGTTGAAAAAAAAAAACCCATTTAGGACCATGTTCGAAATACCTGTAAAAAATACCCTATTTTAAAATCGCTAAAACAAAAGAAACCTCCAAATGAGGGGAAAAAATGAACACTCATCTTTGACTTTCTCTAATAACCTAAAACATGAACCTTGGTCGTCCTTGAACCTTGAACCTTGTACCTCGCTGTAGAACGGTGTCACGCAGTGAAAGTCACAAAAGTGCAGCTCCCACAATGCACTGTTCCCGTTGTGATATCTGATACTTTTGCTTATTTCTGAAGATATTTGAAGCTTTTCGTCTACAACACAATACATGTCAAACTCAAGGCCCGGTGGGCCAAACCAGGCCCGTGAATTAATTATCTATGAATATTTAATTAGTATTATAGAACTGGCCCTCTGGTATATTGCACGGACCACACCCATAATACTAATAAGTCCCACAATGCACTGCGAGTGCATCGTCACGTACCGAGGGCCCGCAATAAGCGCAAGCATGCGTCTTCTCTTCACTATATTGATCAGCGTGTGTTGAAACACAGTCCGGCCCCTCGACTTGTACCAATTTCTTTATTTTTGGCCCCACTGTGTATTTGAGTTTGACATCCCTCTACGGTAACGGGGATGAGTTTGACATCCCTCTACGGTAACAGGGATGAGTTTGACATCCCTCTACGGTAACGGGGATGAGTTTGACATCCCTCTACAGTAACGGGGATGAGTTTGACATCCCTCTACGGTAACGGGGATGAGTTTGACATCCCTCTACGGTAACAGGGATGAGTTTGACATCCCTCTACGGTAACGGGGATGAGTTTGACATCCCTCTACGGTAACGGGGATGAGTTTGACATCCCTCTACGGTAACGGGGATGAGTTTGACATCCCTCTACGGTAACGGGGATGAGTTTGACATCCCTCTACGGTAACGGGGATGAGTTTGACATCCCTCTACGGTAACGGGGATGAGTTTGACATCCCTCTACGGTAACAGGGATGAGTTTGACATCCCTCTCTACGGTAACAGGGATGAGTTTGACATCCCTCTACGGTAACGGGGATGAGTTTGACATCCCTCTACGGTAACGGGGATGAGTTTCACATCCCTCTACGGTAACGGGGATGAGTTTGACATCCCTCTACGGTAACGGGGATGAGTTTGACATCCCTCTCTACGGTAACAGGGATGAGTTTGACATCCCTCTACGGTAACGGGGATGAGTTTGACATCCCTCTCTACGATAACAGGGATGAGTTTGACATCCCTCTACGGTAACAGGGATGAGTTTGACATCCCTCTACGGTAACAGGGATGAGTTTGACATCCCTCTACGGTAACAGGGATGAGTTTGACATCCCTCTACGGTAACGGGGATGAGTTTGACATCCCTCTACGGTAACAGGGATGAGTTTGACATCCCTCTACGGTAACGGGGATGAGTTTGACATCCCTCTACGGTAACGGGGATGCCCAGGTCGCTATCTATAGTTCTAATGTAACACTGCAATGTATTCTATTCCTTATTTTGTAAAAACCTACTCTAGAGATTATTTTTCAGGATGCATATACTTATTATCATATTATCGCCGTGTTTCCGGTGAAACTGATCAAACTAGCCATGGTTTGTCCTCTATTTGTATTTACTTGTAGGTACACGTATTAATTAATGGTGATGGTTAATTATCATGTCATTTATTTAACATCCACTTGTTCTAAAGCTTTTCAATGAGAATAATTCCTTGACCCAAATGACCACATTTTAAGCTCTCCGTGCAGAGTCTTATTTTTGGGGAGGAGGTCTGTCTACAATCTTTAATCCAGGACATACAAATAAAACGTGATTTAATCAAGTTATTGAGAAGTGGGAGGAATGTTTGCACAGAATATTAGAAGTTGATTCAGTGTGTGTGTGGGGGGGGGGGGGGGCGTGGTGGGGGGTCTTCTCAACCTTTACAGGCCCTGACCATTCCAAAATAATCATATCTGGGACCCCCTCCCTCCCCTCCCCTCCCACCCCCAGAAGCACTTTGAAAGAGTCGAGGCATTTAACCCGTTCTGACCTGAGATCATATTCTAAAACTGTCTTCTATGTCAGTCGCTCTTCGATTTAAAAGAAATAGCAGACCTACAAGCCAGAACCAGAACACATCTGTCGGGTTAACGTGTGACCATTAGGCTGTTTTAAACTTTAGCTTTTGGTAAATATCAGATCTACGAGCTTGTAGATCTGTTGTTTTTTTGGTGGGAGGGAAAACTTGAAAATGTGGAGCAGATCTTTGAACGTATGCTTTCACAGCGAAAGTTTTAAACTCAAATCTTTGCTTCTGGGCGGGGGGGGGGGGGGGGGGGGTCCCTGGAACAACATATTTTGAGACAGTTTTTTGGGGTCCTTGACATGAAATACTTTGAGAAACCACTGATTTATAGAATCATAAGGTTTTAATAAAACTCATGATTTTAGAAGACATTGTATAGAATCTTTTCTGTCCTTTACCTGTATATAAATGGGTTAACTCGGTTCCACGGAAATATTGTGAAAATACTCAAAATAGCCGATCTACAGTACAGTACACAAGCTCACAAGTGGTGAGCTTGTAGATCGGATATTTAAAAGATATGTTGCATCTTTGTTATTTTTTGACAACTTTAATGACCAACGTTTGACCAGTTTTTGTGTAGTATAGTGTGTTGATTACGATGCAGTAACGCTCTTCTTAGGTATTGGGTGGTCTTAAAAGTCCTTTAATCAGACCAGTGTGTGTCCAGTGGAAACCTCGTATGAATCTGATCTCAGGTCAGAATGGGTTAATCAGACCAGTGTGTGTCCAGTGGAAACCTCGTATGAATCTGATCTCAGGTCAGAATGGGTTAATCAGACCAGTGTGTGTGTCCAGTGGAAACCTCGTATGAATCTGATCTCAGGTCAGAATGGGTTAAATGGTCAATTCACTGTCATCTGGAGACACCCCCCCCCCCCCCCCGAACCACTGCCATAGGGCACGATACAGGTCCACCCTGATTGGCCAGGGATGGCCCAGGTCAACCCTGATTGGCCAGGGATGAAGCTGTTCCAATGAACCACTTAATGAGTGAATGAAAGATGGTTTTCAACCCTTTATAGTTTATACCCTTAAAGGGACACTTCACCCTTTTTGCAAAAAAATATATGTTAATGACGTTTAGAAGCTTTAGATCACTTTCCTGGGAGTATTTATGTGTGTAATATGTGGTTTTAGATATTTTAGATTGTAGCAGTGAGCCTGTTGTCTCTGATGTCATGGACACTGGGCTCACTACCTTCCTGGACTACAATTCCCATAATTCTTTGGTGCACTGCTCCTCCTTGTGGATAGGGGGGAGAGCTGTCTTACTGAGACAACATGTAGTCCAGGAAGGAAGTGAGCTCAGTGTCCATGACATCAGAGACAACAGGCTCACTGCTACAATCTAAAATATCTAAAACCACATATTACACACATAAAGACCCCCAGGAAAGTGTTCTGAAGCTCCTAAACGTCATTAACATATATTCTTTTGCAAAAAGGGTGAAGTGTCCCTTTAAGGCCCAGTTATTTATTTGACTCACGGACCACCGTGATTTTTTCCGAAAAACGCGTCCAGCGTGCAAAACCTTTATCCCCATCAGAACCACCTATATCCACATCAGAACCACCTTTAGCCCCATCAGAACCACCTTTAGCCCCATCAGAACCACCTTTAGCCCCATCAGAATCACCTTTATCCCCATCAGAACCACCTTTAGCCCCATCAGAACCACCTTTATCCCCATCAGACCCAAAACCGTCTCCACAGTTCCACAGTGATTGGTGTTGGTTGCTGGAGAGATAACGGGCAGAATAACAGTTCTTCTGCATTCTACGCTTCTCGGTTACGCTCTCAAGAGTTAAAGTTCTAAGAATGACCGAATGACCCTCTCCACATGTCTGGAGAGTTTATTTTTGTTTTGTTTTAACAGAGACTTTGCGTGGCCCTGGTCATGCCTGTGTGACTTTGCGTGGCCCTGGTCATGCCTGTGTGACTTTGCGTGGCCCTGGTCATGCCTGTGTGACTTTGCGTGGCCCTGGTCATGCCTGTGTGTATTTACATGATGTGAGCCAGGGGTCTACAATGTAAATATATACTGTATTGAAAAGAGAAGGCTTTGTATTGTTGCGTGTGTTGCTGTCGGTGGCGCTCACTGTAAGTACAACATTCTGTCGTTGTTTTCGCCAAAAGCATGATTTCAGTTAGCATCCAGTTATTTCTTTTTTTCCCCATTTTTAAATTTTGTTTATTTTACAGAATGTCCGATTATAAATTGTATGATGATGAAACCAATAAAGTGCTGACAGGTTGAATTTGAATATCCATATCGTTAAGACAGTTTATTTAATATCCATATCGTTAAGACAGTTTATTTAATATCCATATCGTTAAGACAGTTTTTTTAATATCCATATCGTTAAGACAGTTTATTTAATATCCATATCGTTAAGACAGTTTATTTAATATCCATATCGTTAAGGCCGTTTATTTAATATCCATATCGTTAAGACAGTTTATTTAATATCCATATCGTTAAGACAGTTTATTTAATATCCATATCGTTAAGACAGTTTATTTAATATCCATATCGTTAAGACCGTTTATTTAATATCCATATCGTTAAGACAGTTTATTTAATATCCATATCGTTAAGGCCGTTTATTTAATATCCATATCGTTAAGACAGTTTATTTAATATCCATATCGTTAAGACAGTTTATTTAATATCCATATCGTTAAGGCCGTTTATTTAATATCCATATCGTTAAGACAGTTTATTTAATATCCATATCGTTAAGACAGTTTATTTAATATCCATATCGTTAAGGCCGTTTATTTAATATCCATATCGTTAAGACAGTTTATTTAATATCCATATCGTTAAGACAGTTTATTTAATATCCATATCGTTAAGGCCGTTTATTTAATATCCATATCGTTAAGGCCGTTTATTTAATATCCATATCGTTAAGACAGTTTATTTAATATCCATATCGTTAAGGCCGTTTATTTAATATCCATATCGTTAAGACAGTTTATTTAATATCCATATCGTTAAGACAGTTTATTTAATATCCATATCGTTAAGACCGTTTATTTAATATCCATATCGTTAAGACAGTTTATTTAATATCCATATCGTTAAGGCCGTTTATTTAATATCCATATCGTTAAGACAGTTTATTTAATATCCATATCGTTAAGACAGTTTATTTAATATCCATATCGTTAAGACAGTTTATTTAATATCCATATCGTTAAGGCCGTTTATTTAATATCCATATCGTTAAGACAGTTTATTTAATATCCATATCGTTAAGACTGTTTATTTAATATCCATATCGTTAAGACCGTTTATTTAATATCCATATCGTTAAGACAGTTTATTTAATATCCATATCGTTAAGACCGTTTATTTAATATCCATATCGTTAAGACAGTTTATTTAATATCCATATCGTTAAGACAGTTTATTTAATATCCATATCGTTAAGGCCGTTTATTTACGAGTTGTGTTCATGACAAGAAACCATAACACAGGAACATATTTCTCTTACGGTGTAAAAGTTAAATTGTGTATAATCTTAAGATACATTTGATGTGTTTCTATAGCAGCATAAGGGGTTTGTTCCTGGCAGCCAGATGGGGCAATTGTTTGTAACATTGTATTACAATGTAAGCACATTGTCTGTGATGGCATACAGTATAGGCTACATGTACAGTATGATAGAAAACTAGAGAAAGTGCCCATCGGTCTTCTCAGGTCTTCACCAGTGCAGGTCAGGTTGTGGCCTCCTGGTGGCGCTATAATAGGCCAATGTTAACAATGTTAAAAGTGTGCAATTTCTTCTTCCGCCTGGCAATTGGATGATTTGAGGCATTTTGTTCCAAAAATGTGTTTTGCAAAAATCCACCTGTTGGTGGCGCTATAACAGGCTAATTTGAAAAGGGTGGGATATATTCCTCAGCCTAGTAGGAGAGTCTGTGAAAGAATTTGTGTAAATTGTACGCTGCGTTCATTAATTGAGGCTTTTTGTTCAAAACGGGCCAATCCTGTAAACTTTGAAAGCCAATGTTAGCCAATTATGATGGAATATGAAATATCGGACAGATCCGTCTTGAACACATGACTATAGAGATAGTGTGTAACGTTTTGCAGGATTTTTGGACAGAATCTGGAGGAGTAATATAAAAAAAACGTGTTTTTCAAAAGTCGGCCTCCTGGTGGCGCTATAACAGGCCGTTCAGGAAAATGTGTGGCAACTAAAGAACAACTAAACATACTCTCTCCCAATGCCTTCGGCCTGGTGGAGACATCTAAACATACTCTCTCCCCATGCCTTCGGCCTGGTGGAGACAACTAAACATACTCTCTCCCCATGCCTTCGGCCTGGTGGAGACATCTAAACATACTCTCTCCCCATGCCTTCGGCCTGGTGGAGACAACTAAACATACTCTCTAGTCTCTCCCCATGCCTTCGGCCTGGTGGAGACAATCAAACATACTCTCTCCCCATGCCTTCGGCCTGGTGGAGACATCTAAACATACTCTCTCCCCATGCCTTCGGCCTGGTGGAGACAACTAAACATACTCTCTCCCCATGCCTTCGGCCTGGTGGAGACAACTAAACATACTCTCTCCCCATGCCTTCAGCCTGGTGGAGACAACTAAACATACTCTCTCCCCGTGCCTTCGGCCTGGTGGAGACAATAAAACATACTCTCTCCCCATGCCTTCGGCCTGGTGGAGACAAAAAACATACTCTCTCCCCATGCCTTTAGCCTGGTGGAGACAACTAAACATACTCTCTCCCCATGCCTTCGGCCTGGTGGAGACAACTAAACATACTCTCTCCCCATGCCTTCAGCCTGGTGGAGACAACTAAACATACTCTCTCCCCATGCCTTCGGCCTGGTGGAGACAACTAAACATACTCTCTCCCCATGCCTTCGGCCTGGTGGAGACAACTAAACATACTCTCTCCCCATGCCTTCGGCTTGGTGGAGACAACTAAACATACTCTCTCCCCGTGCCTTCGGCCTGGTGGAGACAACTAAACATACTCTCTCCCTGTGCCTTCGGCCTGGTGGAGACAACTAAACATACTCTCTCCCCATGCCTTCGGCTTGGTGGAGACAACTAAACATACTCTCTCCCCGTGCCTTCGGCCTGGTGGAGACAACTAAACATACTCTCTCCCTGTGCCTTCGGCCTGGTGGAGACAACAAAACATACTCCATGCCTTCGGCCTGGTGGAGACAATGAATATAGTTCACTAGATTTAATTTAAATAAACAAATCTTTGACTGCAATAGTCTAGATTAACTATAGCAGTAATGTGATTACTTTTGACATGTGCTTTATTATTTCAGATAAACATTTTGTTTGCATTCGATACAATTCCCCCCCCCCCCCAAACAGGGGCAGTAGCCCCTGCTATAGTACTGACATGAGAATGGATATTTAAATGTGTTATGTAAGGGATAATATCTGTCTAGGTGGTGATTGTCGGGAGATAAATCACCGACCGAGGCGAAGTCCAGCTGGTTAAACTCCCTGAAGGTGAATTATGAACATACTCTTATTATGCATATCGCATTCTCGCCGAAACATATTTTGGAGTTAAAAAAACTAAAAAAAATGGTTCAATGGCCCATTAATTAAGATTTGAGTGCCAACCCTAACGAGCGAGGGTTCGAACCCCGAATGTTCGGGGACATAGCATAGTGTGTGTGTGTGTGTGTGTGTGTGTGTGTGTGTGTGTGTGTGTGTGTGTGTGTGTGTGTGCGCGCGCGTGTGTGCGCGTGTGTGTGTGTGTGTGTGTGTGTGTGTGTCCTGAGCATGACGTTAAACTGCTCCGTTCGTTGTAACCACCACTCAGGTCTAAATGTGTTATTAATGTCTTACTGTACCATACATACATTTTTATGTAGGCTATTTAAATAGCACTGCAAGTCACATATGTGAGTTACTACTTTAAATATATTTTTTATCCCACGATTTTGTAACCCATTTTTCACCCCTGTGTCAATCATCTACTGTGATCCTGGTCTCTACACACCCTCCACCAACCTAGTCCCCATATATGGGGGACAAGGGTAGACCAACCTAGTCCCCATATATGGGGGACAAGGGGAGACCAACCTAGTCCCCATATATGGGGGACAAGGGGAGACCAACCTAGTCCCCATATATGGGGGACAAGGGGAGACCAACCTAGTCCCCATATATGGGGGACAAGGGGAGAGCAACGGACTTGAACTCATGCTTCCTTCATGCCTGAGTGTCCAAGTTGCTCCTTTACACCTGACAGGGGGGAGTTTCCCTGGTTGGACGTAGCGCGTGGAAGGAACACGTTATTCCAACCAGTTCCTTTCCCCTCCATCAGGCGCCCCGGCTGGCCAGGGGGAGGCAGTTTAGAGACCAGGATTACTGCATGTTTTTTGTGAGGGTACCTACCCTAGGGGACACGGGGAGAACATGCAAACTCCACACAGAAAGGCCCTTTCGCCAACCCCACCTTCGGGTACATGGGCACTGATGACGCGGAGGAGGAAACACGCCGCCAGCACCCACGGCGCCCCGAGCGGGAATCGAACCCAGGACCTTCTAGCTGTGAGGCGACAGCACTACCAACTGTGCCACCGTGCCCCGCTCATGTGAGTTACTACTACTGACTCTTTAGTTGAGATTTGCCGATAAGTTCCAGTGTGACATTTACTGTATTTCAAGGGGAAATGTTTTACCAAAGCCAACGGGAGCATTAATGTGATCTCTAGTCATTACTCGTTTCATCCTTAGACATATATATGTTATGTTATATTATTATATGTCTCAGTATCTATCTGTATGTCTAAGGATGAAAATAGCCGATGTGCCGCGACGCGTTGTAGAGCTTGTAGATCTGCTATTTTCTGCATGCAGCCCAATTCTAGAATGACTTATACTGGATCTCTTGTCCACTAGACATTTTACTCTAGTTTTTTTATTTTTTGACGAAATTGTCAATTATATTTAGTCTTAGTTTTCGTCATCATGGCTTAGTTTTCATTTCGTTTCCATTTAGTCAGTGAAAAAAAAAAAGGTAGTCTTCGAAAAAAAAAATTGTCATAGTTTTAGTCGACAAAATCAACACGTCTCTCTCCCTATACCTGACACAGCAATGCAATAATATAATATAATATAATATAATACCCACAATCTGGGCATTCCTTTGTTGGGACAAAGCAACCATCTTGAGGACAGCTTCACGCTCTACATTCACCTACAAAAAGATTCTAGGAAACCAACCGGGGTTGCTATTTTCTGAGTTATATGGCCCAGTGGGCATCCCTCTAACACACTCTGACCTGAGATCAGATTCTAAAAAATGTCTGTTTGAAAATGACAGTTTTCTGAAAAAAGCTGATGTTTCTATGTGTCAGTCGTTCTTCGATCTTTCCAAAAATAGCAGACCTACAAGCTCGTAGCGCGCCACTCGGTGGCGCGCTATGAGCTTGTAGATCTGCTGTTTTTCAATAGCTAAAGCATAACATAATGCTAACTAACAAAAGGTGTTCCCGAGCAAAATGGCCTAAGTGTACTGCGGGAGAGGCTCTACAGGCTGCTCTGCTCAGATAAGTATAGGCTGGGCTCTACGGGGCTGTAATTAGGGCCGTCTTGAGGCTCAGCTATGCTTGTAAGTTTACTGGTGTAGTTCTGCAAGACATAACCCAGACTCTGGTCCCGTGTGCTGCTGTAGAGAACCCAGAGCAGGACCCGAGCCAGCATGTCACATTGTTCTTGTGATGTATCTTTGTGCGCGTCTGCGTGCTTGCACGTGCGTGCATCGTTTTAAAACATTGGTGAGCATACAGACCCCCACAATAATATGTAACTGTTTTTAGATCTTTTTTTTTTTTTTTAGCTTGTTTTAGTTTTTATTTGTAAAACTTATGTAGCCTAATTCACATTTATACCTTTTGGTTTTCTTTTCCTGATCTTCTGATGTATTT
>NC_137866.1:1178903-1198318 GCF_963924005.1 Protomyctophum bolini
CCTTGGTCTGCCCCGGGGTCTCCTCCCAGTGGGACGTGATCTTTGGTCTCCCCCGGGGTCTCCTCCCAGTGGGACGTGATCTTTGGTCTCCCCCGGGGTCTCCTCCCAGTGGGACGTGGTCCTTGGTCTGCCCCGGGGTTTCCTCCCAGTGGGACGTGATCCTTGGTCTGCCCTGGGGTCTCCTCCCAGTGGGACGTGCCTCGAGGACCTCCCTATAGGGAGACGCCCGAGAGGCGTCCTAACCAGATGCCCGAACCACCTCAGCTGACTCCTTTCCAGGCGAAGGAGCAGCGGTTCTACTCCGAGTCTCTCTCGTGTGACTGAACTTCTCACCCTATCTCTAAGGGAGATGAACTTCTCACCCTATATCTCTAAGGGAGATGAACTTCTCACCCTATATCTCTAAGGGAGATGAACTTCTCACCCTATATCTCTAAGGGAGATGAACTTCTCACCCTATATCTCTAAGGGAGATGAACTTCTCACCCTATATCTCTAAGGGAGATGAACTTCTCACCCTATATCTCTAAGGGAGATGAACTTCTCACCCTATATCTCTAAGGGAGATGAACTTCTCACCCTATATCTCTAAGGGAGATGAACTTCTCACCCTATATCTCTAAGGGAGATGAACTTCTCACCCTATATCTCTAAGGGAGATGCCAGCCACCCGTCAGAAAAAACTTTCGGCCGCTTGTATTCGCTACCTTTTTCTTTCGGTCATGACCAACACTTCATGACCATATATAGAGTAGGAACACTTCATGACCATATATAGAGTAGGAACACTTCATGACCATATATAGAGTAGGAACACTTCATGACCATATATAGAGTAGGAACACTTCATGACCATATATAGAGTAGTAACACTTCATGACCATATATAGAGTAGGAACACTTCATGACCATATATAGAGTAGGAACACTTCATGACCATATATAGAGTAGGAACACTTCATGACCATATATAGAGTAGGAACACTTCATGACCATATATAGAGTAGGAACACTTCATGACCATATATAGAGTAGGAACACTTCATGACCATATATAGAGTAGGAACACTTCATGACCATATATAGAGTAGGAACACGTCATGACCATATATAGAGTAGGAACACTTCATGACCATATATAGAGTAGGAACACTTCATGACCATATATAGAGTAGGAACACTTCATGACCATATATAGAGTAGGAACACTTCATGACCATATAGGTTAGAGTAGGAACACTTCATGACCATATAAGGTGAGGTCGTAGTTTTAGTCGACTAAATTAACACTGGTACAGTCGGGTTTGAAAAGAACAACTCGGTGAAGGTATGAAACTCGCTGGTTTGTCTTTTAATCATTTCAACATAACACATGACAAGTCAAAGATACATTGCACTGTACAATAAGCCATTGTACTGTACAATACGATACATTGCACTGTACAATAAGCCATTGTACTGTACAATACGATACATTGCACTGTACAATAAGTCATTGCACTGTACAATACGATACATTGCACTGTACACTAAGTCAATAGGTCTGCTGTTGTGTTCACCGTCTCTTTGGATTCAACCAATATACAAATCTGTCACTTTTACATTGCAGCAAAATGATTGCATGTGAGATATGTAACAAAAAAAGCAAGTTTATCTTTCTTCCTGTCTTTCTGTCTTTCTTCGAAGCATATCATTTACATATTTCTCCCTGTGTAGTTGATAAAACTCCATTCTATATAAAATAGTGTAAGTGAAATGCAAATATTCCATTTTCCTTTTTGTTTTATAATAATATAATTCACCCTTTTTATTTTTCTCCAGAGGTGGCTGTAATAGCAAGTAGTAAAAATGAAAATGGGCTAATGTTGCTAAACAAGAGATACACACAAAGAGCGTGGAATGCAAGACTTACATTTTAAGCTAGAAATATAATGAACTACATATTGGACGTCGTCTGCACCAGACAGTACCCAGCTGTAGTTCAATATAATGAACTACATATTGGATGTCGTCTGCACCAGACAGTACCCAGCTGTAGTTCAATATAATGAACTACATATTGGATGTCGTCTGCATCAGACAGTACCCAGCTGTAGTTCAATATAATGAACTACATATTGGATGTCGTCTGCACCAGACAGTACCCAGCTGTAGTTCAATATAATGAACTACATATTGGATGTCGTCTGCATCAGACAGTACCCAGCTGTAGTTCAATATAATGAACTACATATTGGATGTCGTCTGCACCAGACAGTACCCAGCTTCCTCACTAAAAAGAACTACATATTGGATGTCGTCTGTATCAGACAGTACCCAGCTGTAGTTCAATATAATGAACTACATATTGGATGTCGTCTGCACCAGACAGTACCCAGCTTCCTCACTAAAAAGAACTACATATTGGATGTCGTCTGTATCAGACAGTACCCAGCTTCCTCACTAAAAAGCAAAACAAATAAAATAAAAAATAAGCAACAAAAAAAAAGAAGAAGAAGAAGAAGATAGCTGTATTAAAATCCAACCGACTTTCTTTCTCCTCAGGCTTAAAACTGATGAATAGAATTCCCTTAAAAATGTGTTTTCTGCACCTGCTAGTAAAAGGTGAGGATAAGTGCATCCCTAGCAGCTACAGACGAGGTAATGACGCTACGGCCAGGACAGAGGAACAGAACCACAGTTCTGTCAGAACTCAGGGTGAACAGAACCACAGGACTGTCAGAAGTCAGGGCAGAGGAACAGAACCACAGGACTGTCAGGGTGAACAGAACCACAGGACTGTCAGAAGTCAGGGTGAACAGAACCAGTGTAATTATTTCCTGACAAAAGAAAATGGGAGATGAGTAGACTGGGTCTGTCTAGACTGAGTAGACTGGGTCTAGAGACTGAGTAGACTGGGTCTGTCTAGACTGAGTAGACTGGGTCTAGAGACTGAGTAGACTGGGTCTGTCTAGACTGAGTAGACTGGGTCTATAGAGACTGAGTAGACTGGGTCTATAGAGACTGAGTAGACTGGGTCTAGAGACTGAGTAGACTGGGTCTGATGCATGATTTTAAATCACGCATCGTACGTCGATATAGCCCACTATAACTGGGTCTCTATAAAGATATAAAAACAAGGCTCTGGCACAATAAAAAAATAAAAAAACACCAAATCAGATTTAAATCGGTTGCATATAAGGCACGACAGACAGATCAACATGTGGTGGTTCTGCTCAGGTAGGACAGACCTCTGTTCAGGCACCGGTGGGTCTATCAGAGGTGGTTCTGCTCAGGTAGGAGACCTCTGTTCAGGCACCGGTGGGTGTATCAGAGGTGGTTCTGCTCAGATAGGAGACCTCTGTTCAGGCACCGGTGGGTCTATCAGAGGTCTATACCAATGGGGAGGGATGGTTGGCCTTGACTTAATCTGCAATGCCTGCCATTGTTCAGTTAGTTATATGGTCTAAAAATGGACCACAGATGGCTCTCTGTTGCAACTGCTCTTCTGTGCCAGGCTGTGGTCGTCGTGTGGCTTCGACACGGCCCTGACAACGCTCTCGTTTGGTTTCTCACCGAGGCAGAATGACAGAAATGTCGTTCAAGTTTCTCTTTAAAAGCGCTTGGCTATAGCGGGGTTTGTGATTGGATTAGATTTGCGATAGAGAAGGGAGGCAAAGCTGATTACCCACCCCGTACGCACGCACGTACGCACAAAACTCTGAAAGGGGGGACAGGCGTGGAGGGAAGGGGGTCGGGGCGGTCATATGCAAAAGGTTATTAGTGAAAAATCTATCAAAAATACTGTTATTCTTTTGGAGGAGAAAAATACATAAAGGCTGATAAAATCTACACATCAAACTAATGGCACATACATATACAGGATCAATACAAAAATTAAAAACATATGAACATTATAAGCTGATTTTTTTTTTAAAGAAAACAATACTTTTTTTTTTTAAGGTTTGAAAGTGCTAGGATTCAGATTAGCTCACAGAAACCCAGGGAGGACAAACTATATACATGCCAACAGCTTCTTTTCTTTTAGGATAAGTGAATATAATAATTTGTTTAATACAAAAAGAAATATAAATGCTCAATTTGATTGCTACAAATTTTTGGCTTAAGCCAATTCTTTTTTTATAAAAAAGAATTTGTTTCCTTTTTTTGCAACCGAAATATCAATTTCCAATCGTGCCTATTTTAAAAAAATACTTTGAAAGGTGCCAAGAGCTTTCTTTATTTTTTGTTTTTTTTATTTATTTTTTTAGGATAAATTATTATTATTTTGATCTTGTAATAGTACTTTTCTTTTAAGATCATCAAATAAATGATGGGGGTAAGAATACTAAGTATAAAGAGGTCAATCCTTCATCCCGTGGATGATAGACGATATGTCAGCGAGTTTATAAACATATTGTTATACTTGGTGACGACGTCACAGAAATGCTATTATCAGATAATCAGCCGCTCTTAAAGGGGAGGGGGATATTGATCGATATGGGCTATAAAGGGGGAGGGGGAGGGGGATATTGATCGATATGGGCTATAAAGGGGGAGGGGGATATTGATCGAATAAAAATCTACAGTATCCAAACAAATCTGAATAAAAAATAAACTGTTAATTCTCTCACAAAGCGATCGTGCAAATGGTAGTTTCTTCTCCCCAGGTTTTGGTAAGAAAAAAAAAACGAAAAAAAAAAACAATTAAAATAAAATAAAAAAAATAAAAATGAGGTGATGTGTTGTGTTGTTTACGAGGTCCTGTTTTTAATACAAACAGAAAATAATATATAATATGACAACAAAGAAAACAAAAAAAATATGACGATAAAATGCAACAATACTCTCCTAGTCGTCTCAGAGTCGTCTCGTCTCGTCTCTCCCGCACTTTGAATGTCAAAACCCGGGCGGTTCTGAATATCGCCTCATTTATTTTTCTCGTTTCTTTTTTTAGACCCTTTTCCTTCGACTATAAAGAAGCAGCTTGAGAAGAGGCTGTATGGAAGACGGGGGAAGGGGCCGAGGAACAGTTTGTCGGTTTCCACGTCGTGCAGGTTTTTGAGGCTTCGACTGCGTCGTGTCTTTTTGCAAGGAAAATAATATGTTGAAATATTCTAGTGGTCTACAGTCGCCAATCCATCAACAACCGTAGCTAAAAGAAATTAAAAAAAAAAAAGCAGCAATGTGGATTTTATTTTTTTTTCTTCCATAATCTTCCATTTAACTTTGTTATGTGGAAACTATTTTTTTTTTTTTTTTTTTAACTACGTTTTCATAAAATGGATTTTTCTTTTTAACCTATGATATGCTAACGGTTCCCCCGCTGTGTGGCGTGACAACATGCTAACGGTTCCCCCGCTGTGTGGCGTGACAACATGCTAACGGTGCCTCGCTGTGTGGCGTGACAACATGCTAACGGTTCCCCCGCTGTGTGGCGTGACAACATGCTAACGATTCCCCCGCTGTGTGGCGTGACAACATGCTAACGGTGCCTCGCTGTGTGGCGTGACAACATGCTAACGGTGCCTCGCTGTGTGGCGTGACAACATGCTAACGGTGCCTCGCTGTGTGGCGTGACAACATGCTAACGGTGCCTCGCTGTGTGGCGTGACAACTCGCAGGGCGTCGTTTTCCGATGGTTAGAGTGTCGGTTTGCACACCAAATTAATTATTAACATTATGACAGATAATAGTAATAATATATGAGAATTTAGACTTCTAGGTAGCCATTATTGGGATGTATACTTCTGCCTGTTGATCTCTGTATGCACCAACAGCACTGCAGGCCTGATAAAACAAAGGATAAACAATAACTATGTTAATGTTATATTGACACAGATAATGACACATAATATGTCAGCTTTCGGGGCTTAATTATGTTAACTCTGGGTTTATGTTGTTTTTTTATTGCCTGGCGTTGAGTAATAATAAAGAATCCACTGATTTCACCATAAGAACATGAGGTTTAAGTAATTAATACTCAAGTGGAATAAAGTTGAAAGGACAGTCAATGCTGGCTTCCCTACGAAACGTTAAAAGTACATCTAGCTCGTACGCTAATCCATTACTGTGCCCGCTAAGAGGATCCACAGTTCCAGATTGCGTTCTCTACAAACTCAAGTACGTGTAAAGGTAAAGGATTGGATATAACAGAGAAAGCTAAAAAGGGAAAAAGCTAATACTTCATCCGTCATTTCATCAATAAAAGCAAGATACACACAAATGTAAACCTGCCGGACATAAAAAAAAAAAAACATCATTTAGTTTTCAATACATCTACCTAAAAATACACCTTACTGAGATAAAAAGCAATTATAATAATTCATTTTTTGAGATATTTTTCGTACACTGCAATAACATTCTTTTACACATTTTCCTCAACTGTCATTGTTATGTTTAGGTTTTTTTTCTATCTTTTTTTTTTCTTTTTTGCCATTCACATATGTCAGGGTTTATCATTACCATGATGCAACTGTCAGGGTTTATCATTACCATGAATGATGCAACTGTCTCAAAGACTATAATATCTGCGTCTTCTAAAAATAGATTTCATAGGCTGCCTGGAAACGGATGCAACACACCGGGCGTGTGTGTGTGTGTGTGTGTGTGTGTGTGTGTGTGTGTGTGTGTGTGTGTGTGTGTGTGTGTGTGTGTGCGTGTGTGTGTGGGGGGGGGGTATTAAGGAGGGAGACAGTTGAAGGAAGGAAAGGTCCTCATAAATCAACCAGTCAGTCAGAAGGACCTGTTCCAATTTTCGGAAAGATTTGAGGCACATTTGAACGATAAAAATAAATAAATAGCAGACCTCCAAGTTCATGGCGAGCTATGAGCTTGTAGATTTGCTATTTTTCAATAGCTAACAGCTAGTTTTGAACTTATTAGGAAGGGGACAAGGTTTCGAAGTTATTAGGAAGGGGACAAGGTTTTGTTATTAGGAAGGTGACAGGGTGTTGTTTAACAAGGTTTTGCCAGAGATTCCAAAAGGTTGAAGTGCCTTCTTCTAAAAACAAACAAAGTGCTTCTCTTGAGGACCAGTTAAAAACCAGCATAGCAATCCTTTTTTCTCTCTCCCAGCCACAACTCACACACTTTCACATTTGTTTCTCTTTAAGTTTTTCGTTGTGTTTTTTAAAATGTGTGGCGAGCTCTTTGTGGTTTGGCAGCAAAATGGACATTTTATACCACTTACGGAAATGTCTCAGTTTTTCGTCTTTTTTTTCCCCCTACTTCTTCTCCTTTCATTTAGTGAATTATTTTTTTGTTACAACTTATCTGCCTCTAGGAGCCACGATTTATAAGTTGTAGTTAAGGTAAAATAGAATCATAAGAATATAAAACGTTTTATACATATTTTTTTGAAGAGCACTTTTTTCCCAGGCTGGGGTAGCTTTTGTGGCTTTGACACAAATGTCTCTTTTTTACTCGGTCACTGAGCTCTCTCTCTCTCTCTCTCTCTCTCTCTCTCTCTCTCTCTCTCTCTCTCTCTCTCTCTCTCTCTCCTCTCCGCAGCCGTTACGACAGTTTCCGTTAGGATGCTAGATAATGTGGTCCAGGATTTGAGACTTGACACTTTCTAGGATGTTCTCACATTTGGAAAAGCAAAAAAAAAAGAAATGAAAAAAAAAAGAAAGTTAAAACAAAATATCCACTTCAAACTATTTTTTTTCCGGGTCACAACAATACAGATAATTTTCCCTAAAAAATTTTATCTTAGATTTTTTTTTCCTTTTTTTTTTTTTTCTTTACAATTTTACTATTTTAACTTTATAATGTGTGCAGTACCATGCCTTTAGGCCTACTGATCTGCCCTCTCTACTAGGGTAAATGGACTGATCTGCCCTCTCTAGTCTACAAGGGGGGGTAAATGGAAGTACAACAAAATAATAAGAGGGTTAATACATGGTAACTTATAACTAGAAAGAAAAGCCCAAATAAAAGCTGCTTCAACTTCTCACTCTTTAAAAAAAATGGTTTCCTTTTCTCTCGGTAAAATTTGCATCTTCTGAGGCTCAATCAAAAGCTTTTGTGCGCTTTTCATTTAAGGCTTCTACGTGTTCCACTGTCCTTTCATGTATTTTCATTGGCTGCTCCGCCCCTTTATTCTCATTGGCTCCTCCGCCCCTTCTTCTCCACGGGGAATTCTCATTGGCTCCTACTGCCCCTTCTCCACGGGTCCCCCCCGGTGCAGAGAACCCGCCACAGCGACCGTCCCAGTGCCGCGCTGAGACGCCAGACCAGTTGACCCCATGCTGTGGGGTAGCCACCCAGGTGGAGTGTAGCCTGGCTTTGGCCCCATGCTGTGGGGTAGCCACCCAGGTGGAGTGTAGCCTGGCTTTGGCCCCATGCTGTGGGGTAGCCACCCAGGTGGAGTGTAGCCTGGCTTTGGCCCCATGCTGTGGGGTAGCCACCCAGGTGGAGTGTAGCCTGGCTTTGGCCCCATGCTGTGGGGTAGCCACCCAGGTGGAGTGTAGCCTGGCTTTGGCCCCATGCTGTGGGGTAGCCACCCAGGTGGAGTGTAGCCTGGCTTTGGCCCCATGCTGTGGGGTAGCCACCCAGGTGGAGTGTAGCCTGGCTTTGACCATATACTGATTAACGTGTATTCACTCTCTTCCACTGCAGTAAGTGGGAGGTGCTTGGAAGATATACTGCGCTAAAAAAAAAACGTTCTACGCCAGCGAGCTGTCGTGTGGGAAATGTGTCTAAATGTGAAATAACTGCACTTAGAGCCGTTATCGTGTCTGGGGGAAACCTTTAAACTTGTTGCATGATGGAGGGCAGCCATTGTTGTTTTGGAAAGAGTGTGTATATGTTACGTCAGCATTCTACACAGCACGGAGCCAATCAGAGGCTGCTTAGCCACCGCTGTACAGCACAGCACGGAGCCAATCAGAGGCTGCTTAGCCACCGCTGTACGGCACAGCACGGAGCCAATCAGAGGCTGCTTTACCACCGCTGTACGGCACAGCACGGAGCCAATCAGAGGCTGCTTTACCACCGCTGTACGGCACAGCACAGAGCCAATCAGAGGCTGCTTAGCCACCGCTGTACGGCACAGCAGTAGAAACGCAGTCACCCATTGGCCCCATGCAGGCCATTTGACCATTTCTCCAGCGTCCACATATACACTCTGCCTTATATGGGCCTATGGACGTCCAGACTCATAGAGGAGGAGGAGGAGGAGGAGGAGGAGGAGGAGGAGGAGGAGAAGGCGTGAGTGAATCCGCGTTATTGTATCTGGGCCAAAGCCAGGCTCTACGGGTGGCCCCCCGTCACCTGGGCAGGGGGAGGGAGGAAGGGGAGGGGGGAAGCGAGGGGGGTCACTGGAAGGCCTGGTGGAAGCGAGGGGAGGGGGGGTCACTGGAAGGCCTGGTGGAAGCGAGGGGAGGGGGGGTCACTGGAAGGCCTGGTGGAAGCGAGGCAGCGTGGTGGTGCTGAGGCTGGAGCTGAACACCGGGGGGAGGGGAGGGGGGTGCAGGGGCCCCAGGCCCCCTAGACCCCCCCCCCCCCCCCTGCTGCTCCTGAGGTTGCGGTTGTTGCAGTAACGAGGTAAGAGGCGGCGCGGAGGAGGAGGCGCCGTGGTGGTGGTGGGGGAGGGGCTCGGTGGCGTGCAGCGAGGAGGAGGAGGAGCTGGAGGTGGAGCTGGAGGCGGCGGAGGTGTAGCCCATCACCAGGCCCCCCAGGCCCCCCAGGCCCCCCGCCGAGACCCCCCCCAGGGGCCCCCCGCCGCCGTAGGGCGGCAGGTTGAGGGGCAGGAAGCCCAGCAGGGAGAAGTCCATGTTGGCGCACAGCGACTCGGCCAGCACCGCCGGGCTCTTGGACAGGAGGTGGTCCCCGAGGGCCCCGCCCCCACACAGCTCCTCCATCTCCAGGCCCTCCTTCAGGGCCCGTTCGTCGGAGGAGGAGGAGGGGCCCCCCTCCGACGGGGGGTGGGGCGGGGGGCACGGCAGCCCGCTCTGCAGGTCCATGAGGAAGCTCTCCATCTCCACCTTCAGGGGCTTGTCCAGCAGGTATGAGGTAGAGCCCAGCTGGTACTTGGGGGGCGGCGGCTGGGCCTGGTGCTGCTGCTGGTGGTGGTGGAGCGGGTGGGGGGCGTGGGGGGCGTGGGGGGGCTCGTTCCCGTGGTGCGGGGGGGAGTGGTGGTGGTGGTGGTGGTGGTGGTGGTGGTGGTGGAGGTGCGGGTGGGGGTGGGCGTGGTGGCGGGAGCCGGGCATGGCGATGGCGGGCTCCATGTGGCAGCCCATGCCCATGGGCATCAGGGAGGGGTGCGGGGGCCCGTGGCCCCCCACCCCCACCCCCACCCCGGGGCTGCCGGCCATGGCCTGGAGGGCGTGGTGGTGGTGGTGGTGGTGGGGGTTGTACATGCCCATGGGGAAGGGGGTCCCGCTGGGGAAGGGCTTGCCCATCATGGGGTCCTTGTTGGGACCCCCGCCGCCGCCGCCGCTGCACATCATGGGGCTAAGCTCCTCCTTGATGCTGCAGAGGGGGGGCGAGGAGCAGGAGGACACGCCCCCCAGCAGGCCCAGCATGTCGGGCGGCTCCGTCTTGATCTTCAGCAGCTCCTGGAGAAAAGAAAACGGAAACGTTGACTGAATGTCTCGCATCGTAGCGCTTTGCAATTAATCTGAGTTCCCAGAAGTTTAAATTTTTCGCCACTAGGCGGGCGAGAAAAAAGGAACTTCTGGGAAAAAAGGAACGTATCCCTGTGAGGGAAGTACGTTGCGCTCAGAATCTGAGCGGACACTCCCCTTTCCGGTCTGAAGCACTGTGCATACCATGAAAATAGTCCGAAGGGAATCCAATTCCAAATTGAATTGTAGTAGGCCACCACCGCTCAAGGAGCAATTGTTTCCCTTCCGTCTTATTTAGATGTAGCGCCCACTCCATGTGGAACCCGCCCCTGTCTTTTGATTCGCATTTCATTTGAAACGCAACGCACTGGGCCACGCCCCCTGCTGCACAGGATCTGACTACTAGTTTCCTAGACTACTTTGCAATGGATGTAATCGGCATTGAATCGTTTTGCTATGCAAATAATCGATTGTATCAATGGTGGCGTTTAGCAATTTTTAGAAGAAAAAATGAAAAAGAGGGGTCGAATTACTTAGTTTAAAATAATGTCAATGTATTTTAAATAGTTACTGTATCAAGCTACATTGAATCGTATCGTATCGCCATAACGAACCAATATGGTCCATGTATCGCATCGTGATGCCTATCGTATCCCTGTTAAATCCCCCTCTTCATCAATGGGGAAGAGGTAGACAGAGTTTCCTCCTTCCGGTTCCTAGGGACCACCATCCATGAGTCCTTATCCTGGGATCTTAACACCAGTCTCATAATAAGCAAATCACACCAGCGTCTCTATTTCCTGTGGCAGCTTAGGAAGTTCAAAGTCAGCCAAGCAGCCATGACTCACTTCTACAGGGCCACTATTGAAAGTGTTCTCACCTTCTCCATGCTTGTCTGGTTTGGTCACACAACCTCTCAAGACAAATCAAAGCTGGAAAGAGTAGTACGTCGCGCATCAAAAAACATAGGATGCAGCCTCCCTACACTTACCTCACTCTATTCAACCAGAATAATCAGGAAGGGAAATAAAATCATTTCAGACAACTCCCATCCTGCACATCACCTCTTCAATCTCCTCCCATCAGGCAGGAGATATAGAAGTATCCAGAGCTCCACATGTCGCTTCAGGGATAGCACTTACCCCGTAGCCATTAGACATCTGAACTCATAGTACAGTATATGCATATAGCACTTTAAAAAAAAACTGAATGTAATTTCATATGCTGCTGGTTTTTGTATTGTACTGTCCTTCTTGTTTGTGTATATGTTGAGTATGAACCAAGACAAATTCCTATCAACTTGTTGACATGGCAAATAAATTATTGAATCTTGAATTGAATCTTGAAATCGTATACGGTCGCAGCCCCTCCCCTACCTGTGTATATATATATATATATATATATATATATATATACCACTGTATCATCATCATATATATATATATATATCCCTGTTAAATCGTATACGGTCGCAGCCCCTCCCCTATACCTGCGAGTGGCTCTTCTTCACGTGGCGCGTCAGGTGGTCCTTGCGGCCGAAGCGCTGCGCGCAGTACTGGCACAGGAAGTCCTTGCGTCCCGTGTGCACCACCATGTGGCGCCGGACGTCCTTGCGCGTGTAGAAGCGCCGGTCGCAGTGGTCGCACGGGTGCTTCTTCTCCTTGGCGCCGCCCGACGACTTGCCCGAGTGGCTCTTGAGGTGCTCCAGGAGCACCGGCGTGCTCTCGTAGCTCTGCAGGCACACCTTGCAGGTGAGGTCGCCCGCCGTGGCGGCGTGCATGGCCACGTGGCGCTTGTAGCCCAGCTTGGTGTTGTAGTGCTTCCCGCACTCCGTGCACTTGAAGGCCTCCTTGTTGGGGTCATGGGTCTGCAGGTGGTTCTTCAGGTGGTCCTTGCGGTGGAACATCTTCTCACAGAACGAACACTGGTGGGTCTTCTGTGGGGAGTGTGTGGCCATATGCCTGGGGGGGGGGGGGGTAAGGTAAGGTGATTTTATTTATAGAGCGCCTTTCAGAACAGTTGTTACGTTAAGGTTAAGGTAAAACAGTTGTTACGTTAAGGTTAAGGTAAAACAGGTGTTACGTTAAGGTTAAGGTAAAACAGTTGTTACGTTAAGGTTAAGGTAAAACAGTTGTTACGTTAAGGTTAAGGTAAAACAGTTGTTACGTTAAGGTTAAGGTAAAACAGTTGTTAGGTTAAGGTTAAGGTAAAACAGTTGTTACGTTAAGGTTAAGGTAAAACAGTTGTTACGTTAAGGTTAAGGTAAAACAGTTGTTACGTTAAGGTTAAGGTAAAACAGTTGTTACGTTAAGGTTAAGGTAAAACAGTTGTTACGTTAAGGTTAAGGTAAAACAGTTGTTACGTTAAGGTTAAGGTAGAACAGTTGTTACGTTAAGGTTAAGGTAGAACAGTTGTTACGTTAAGGTAAAACAGTTGTTACGTTAAGGTTAAGGTAAAACAGGTGTTACGTTAAGGTTAAGGTAAAACAGTTGTTACGTTAAGGTTAAGGTAGAACAGTTGTTACGTTAAGGTAAAACAGTTGTTACGTTAAGGTTAAGGTAAAACAGTTGTTACGTTAAGGTTAAGGTAAAACAGTTGTTACGTTAAGGTTAAGGTAAAACAGTTGTTACGTTAAGGTTAAGGTAAAACAGTTGTTACGTTAAGGTTAAGGTAAAACAGTTGTTACGTTAAGGTTAAGGTAAAACAGTTGTTACGTTAAGGTTAAGGTAGAACAGTTGTTACGTTAAGGTAAAACAGTTGTTACGTTAAGGTTAAGGTAAAACAGTTGTTACGTTAAGGTTAAGGTAAAACAGTTGTTACGTTAAGGTTAAGGTAGAACAGTTGTTACGTTAAGGTAAAACAGTTGTTACGTTAAGGTTAAGGTAAAACAGTTGTTACGTTAAGGTTAAGGTAAAACAGGTGTTACGTTAAGGTAAAACAGTTGTTACGTTAAGGTTAAGGTAAAACAGTTGTTACGTTAAGGTTAAGGTAAAACAGTTGTTACGTTAAGGTTAAGGTAAAACAGTTGTTACGTTAAGGTTAAGGTAAAACAGTTGTTACGTTAAGGTTAAGGTAAAACAGTTGTTACGTTAAGGTTAAGGTAAAACAGTTGTTACGTTAAGGTTAAGGTAAAACAGTTGTTACGTTAAGGTTAAGGTAAAACAGTTGTTACGTTAAGGTTAAGGTAAAACAGTTGTTACGTTAAGGTTAAGGTAAAACAGTTACGTTAAGGTTAAGGTAAAACAGTTGTTACGTTAAGGTTAAGGTAAAACAGTTGTTACGTTAAGGTTAAGGTAAAACAGTTGTTACGTTAAGGTTAAGGTAAAACAGTTGTTACGTTAAGGTTAAGGTAAAACAGTTGTTACGTTAAGGTTAAGGTAAAACAGTTGTTACGTTAAGGTTAAGGTAAAACAGTTGTTACGTTAAGGTTAAGGTAAAACAGGTGTTACGTTAAGGTTAAGGTAAAACAGGTGTTACGTTAAGGTTAAGGTAAAACAGCTGTTACGTTAAGGTTAAGGTAAAACAGCTGTTACGTTAAGGTTAAGGTAAAACAGCTGTTACGTTAAGGTTAAGGTAAAACAGTTGTTACGTTAAGGTTAAGGTAAAACAGTTGTTACGTTAAGGTTAAGGTAAAACAGTTGTTACGTTAAGGTTAAGGTAAAACAGTTGTTACGTTAAGGTTAAGGTAAAACAGTTGTTACGTTAAGGTTAAGGTAAAACAGTTGTTACGTTAAGGTTAAGGTAAAACAGTTGTTACGTTAAGGTAAAACAGTTGTTACGTTAAGGTTAAGGTAAAACAGTTGTTACGTTAAGGTTAAGGTAAAACAGTTGTTACGTTAAGGTTAAGGTAAAACAGTTGTTACGTTAAGGTTAAGGTAAAACAGTTGTTACGTTAAGGTTAAGGTAAAACAGTTGTTACGTTAAGGTTAAGGTAAAACAGTTGTTACGTTAAGGTTAAGGTAAAACAGTTGTTACGTTAAGGTTAAGGTAAAACAGTTGTTACGTTAAGGTAAAACAGTTGTTACGTTAAGGTTAAGGTAAAACAGTTGTTACGTTAAGGTTAAGGTAAAACAGTTGTTACGTTAAGGTTAAGGTAAAACAGTTGTTACGTTAAGGTTAAGGTAAAACAGTTGTTACGTTAAGGTTAAGGTAAAACAGTTGTTACGTTACAATAAAATAAAGGGAATGAAACGAGAACATCTCAATCAAAATCACACCTGTGTGAACCAAGTGGTGCAACTCCCCTCTCTAAAAGCTGAATAACTCCTAATCTACGGAGCTCCCCATGGTTTGGTCCATTAGCGCGATTTTCTGAGGTTTTTGCTGATCATCCGGTGGTCTAGATGGAAACATTGGTGCTTTCTAGAGCAAGGATGGCTACATTTGAGCTCGCTAGCATTGATGCTATCAGCATCCACACACGGGTGCGGGTGCGTGGCTGCGTGCGCACACCAGTGGTACATGGACATTGCGAGGCTGGTTGTAGAAGTGGTTGCACCACTTAAAAATAAACCAACAATGAAATAAGAAACAGCAAAGACAGTACCTAGAAATAGATAAGATAGAACAGTACATAGAAATCACTGGAGCAGGCCAAAATGTTTGTGGTACAAATATGTTTTCAGTAGCTCCTTTAACACATTTTGTACATAATACGTCCTGAAACGTCATAAGGATTGGAACCGAGAGGTGCCTTAGACGTCTGTGGACGTCCTAGCGACGTCCAAACGACGCGGGGCGAGATGATAATATTCAGAATTATTCTTTTTTTTTTTTTTGGCATTTCGCTTTTCGCTTGCCGTATGCTAACGCTCTGTGCAAATATTAGCTTGTCATTGACTCCCATGTTAGCGCGGCGGAAAGAATGACTCGTATCTCCTGATCCAGGGCGCTCTCCGTGGTGATGAATGGATCGATATGCTGGCGCTGCGTTTCTGCTCCTCATCCTTCTCTCCCGCAAAATATAACTCTTTTTGGAGCATATATAAATATATTAAGATGATCGGAGATTGTGAGGTCACTTTGTCAGTCAACTTTTTTAAGAACGTATTTCCGGTTACTGGCTTTCAAAGTAGAAGCGATCACTACTCTGGCGATTACTCTGGCGGATGCAGTTCCGGTACTAAATGTGTTAAAGATGCCAACAGAGTGATT
The DNA here is from genome assembly GCF_963924005.1 of Protomyctophum bolini. Classification (NCBI taxonomy): domain Eukaryota; kingdom Metazoa; phylum Chordata; class Actinopteri; order Myctophiformes; family Myctophidae; genus Protomyctophum; species Protomyctophum bolini. The sequence continues at coordinate 1,194,608 of NC_137866.1, forward strand.
CGACCCATTCCTAAAACCAAGCCAAACGTCTACACACAAGAACAGCCTGGACACTTTAACCTTGCCGTTACCCATTTCCTTTTTTTTTTTTTTTTCATATTTTGTTTTTATTTTCAATTTTTCACAAAATACACAGACCGCCCGACGATCGGCTATTTTAACTAAATCATTTAGAACATTTTAGGGTTAGGTGGTTAATTAAGAAGAGCACGTTTAGCTGGTTTTCACACTGAGACCCACGTCTGAATTAGCGAACAGTGAATTGAATATCGATGAATGAATGAATGAATGAATGAATGAATGTGCGAAACTATCTTGGAACGTAAATGTCCAAATGTGTCTCAGTGAACATTTGGCTGATGAACCGTCATTTCTTTTTCCTGTATTTTGCACTTTAACTAAAAACAAAAGCCTCAGTCACGTAAACATGCATGGAGGTGAGAGTCCTTGTACCTCTCAGAGGTTGCGTGTTGGATACCTGAAGAGCTTGTATTTGGAGCTGAAGGCCTTTGGGCAGTGAGGCTGCGAGCAGTGGAAGGGCTTCTCCCCCGTGTGGCTGAAGGCGTGGAGGCGGAGCTTGTCCTGCGTGGCGAACAGGGCGCCGCACGCCAGACACTCGTTGTTGCCGCCGCCGGTCGTTGCTCTCGTGACCTCGTCCTCCTCTTCGACCTCGTCCTCCTCCTCCTCCCCTCCGTGCAACCTCTCGTGGCGGCGGTGCGCGCCTCTCTCTCGCCCCCTCTCTCTCTCCCTCTCTCTCTCGCGGTGGTGGTCGCTCGCCCGTGGCAGCAGCAGCAGCGGCGGAGCGGCGGCGGTCAGAACGGTGATACGGTGTGAGGCATCGGCGGCAGCAGCTGCCATGGCAGCGCTAGAGCGCCGCGGCCATGAGACGTCGCCCGCGGTTCCCCCGCCTTCCAGGCTCGGCGTGGGGGGAGGGGGAGGGGGGGCGGCGTGCGGGGGGGGAGGGGGAGGCGGCGGCGGCGGCTCGGGGGCGGGGCTCCAGTACGGGAGGCGGAGCTGGAGGGGGACATACAATTAAATTAAATTCAAAGGAGCTTTATTGGCATGAGAAAACATACGTTTACATTGCCAAAGCAGAAAGAACAATACAACGATACAGCAATACAATCAAAACAAAAATGATGTACTTTTGAAAGTCAGAATCTTCAATAGATCAAATTCTGTGTACCAAGATCACTCAATGCAGGTATAGTGCAGGAATATACACAATGATTAGTCTTTAGGGTGGTTGTGTTCCATTTGATATCCTTCTCCTATCACAGCAACACACAAATCTTGCTGCTGTGTTTGCACATTGTTGTACTTCGCCCAGCAGATATGGGAGTCTTTTGTCATTGGTCATGTTTTCAAGTACGTATGTGTCTCTGATGTCTGAGGTTAGGAAGTGTAGCTCGGTTTCCACTTCGTTTAGTGTGCAGTGTGTGCATAGTCTGTCTTCTCTCGGGACAGGTCTGCCTATGACGGCCTTTCTCCATCGCGAGACTGTGCTCACTGAGTCTGTACCTAGTTAAGATTTTTCTTTGTTTTGGGTTGGTCACGGTGCTCAGGTATTCTGCCACTGTGTATTCTCTGTTTAATAGGGCATTCTAGTTTACTCTGCTTTTGTATTGCTTATTTCCAATGTGTCAGATGGCTGAGGGGGCATCTCTCTAGAGTTTCGCTGTACAAAGTACATTACTCTTCATATGACCACCGCGCTCTGACTTTAGGTGTGTTACCCGTTCAAAACATATAAAATAAATAACAGTAGTGGGTCGCAGTTCAAAACATTTATTTCATTTTGAACAATTAAGGGACAAACGTCCCTCTGATTCAGCCTCTGATGAAGGCTGGATAGCCCAAACGTTAACGTCCCTTAACTGTTCAAAGAGAACATGGAGATGACCTCTGGTCTGTTTTACCTCTCTGTGGCGGTGTTCTCTTCTCTGTCGCCTCAGACACTCTCCTGCAGGCCGCCTATCTCTCTCTCTCTCTCTCTCTCTCTCCTCTGTCCTCTGTCCTCCTGTCCTCCAGTCCTCTCTGTCCTCCTGTCCTCTCTCCTCCTGTACTCTCTCCTCCTGGGTGTCCTCACCCAGTCTTCTGTCCTCTCTCCTCCTGGGTGTCCTCACCCAGTCTTCTGTCCTCTCTCCTCTCTCCTCCTCACCTCACCCGGTCCCAACAGCTATGGTTGGGGGTGAGTAGGAACTACTGCCCTGCATCTCCATTGCCCTGCGGGGAGGAGACGAGGAAAACAAAAAACATTAAAAAAAACTAAAAGAGATCCCAAGAAAAACCCACAAAAAAAACAATAACAAGCAATTAAGATTACAGGAAAGAAATCAATGCATTTCTGGCAGGCAATATGCGGAGACATAAGTAGGAGCAGCTGCTGTCCCATGTGTGATTTTAAGAAACATAATTGCACCAGTCTCTTTGAAGGTACACACACACACACACACACGCGCGCGTGCGCACGCACACGCACACGCACACGCACACGCACACGCACACGCACACGCACACGCACACGCACACGCACACACACACACACACACACACAGGCAGTCGCACAGCAGGGAGAGGAGAGTGGGAGGAGGACAGCAGAATCACCGCAATGTCATTCATATTTATTATGAATCTGTTGTCAGGTCTGAATGGGTTAAAATGTAACCGCTCCATTCCAGCTTGTTATTATACTGGAGTTCCAAAGCTAATGTCCACTAGGGGGTGCTAATGACGCACAGCAGCATGGAACCATAAAAAAGTGAATTACAAAGTTTTTACTCAAATCTCTGCTTCTGGGGGTCCCTGGAACCACAGATTCTGAGAAGGGGGGTCCCTGGAACCACAGATTCTGAGATGGGGGGTCCCTGGAACCACAGATTCTGAGATGGGGGACCCTGTGAGGACCACTGACATAGAAACACAGGGTTTTAACCCTGTGAGATCCACTGACATAGAAACACAGGGTTTTAACCCTGTGAGAACCACTGACATAGAAACACAGGGTTTTAACCCTGTGAGGACCACTGACATAGAAACACAGGGTTTTAACCCTGTGAGAACCACTGACACAGAAACACAGGGTTTTTTAACCCTGTGAGGACCACTGACACAGAAACACAGGGGTTTAACCCTGTGAGAACCACTGAAATAGAAACATGTTTTTTTTTAGAAAACTGTCTAATTGAATAATTATGTGCGTTCCCATTGGCCGTCATCGCTCGCCATGTCTTCAGATGACAGTGCAGCGCACAATGCCAGCTTTGTGTGTGTGTGTGTGTGTGTGTGTACGTGTGTGTGTGTGTGTGTGTGTGTGTGTGTGTGTGTGTGTGTGTGTACATGCATGTGTGTGTGTACATGCATGTACATGTTATGAAACTGGGTATAAAGGCTCCTGTCATCTTAGAAGAAAACAGACAGAAAACACACACACACACATGCACGCACACACGCGCGCGCCCACACACACACACACACACACACACACCACCCAGTGTAGGGAAGATGGAGGGCTGCTCACACACAAACATTCATCATGTTTACCATCTAAAAACAAAAAAAGCATCAACATTTAGGTTTCGTGTTACATGGTGAGTGACAGACAGAAAACCTCTCTCTCTCCCTCTCTATATCTCTCTCTCTGCCTCTCTCTCTCTCTCTCCCTCTCTCTCTCTCCCTCTCTCTCTCTCTCTCTCTCCCTCTCTCAATTCA
>NC_137866.1:1201018-1206018 GCF_963924005.1 Protomyctophum bolini
CTCTCTCTCTCTCTCTCTCTCTCTCTCTCTCTCTCTCTCTCTCCTCCTCTCTGAGCGTTTAAAGACCAGCGTTTCTGTGGACACTACAAACATGCATACATTTACAACCACTGACATCACATTCATATTTACATGTCTTCTGTGGTCTCTAACATTACACCTACAGTATAGATACATGTTTAAGCATTTATTTCATATTTACATGTCTTCTGTGGTCTCTAACATTACACCTATAGCTACATGTTTAAGCATTCATTTCATATTTACATGTCTTCTGTGGACTCTAACATTACACCTATAGCTACATGTTTAAGCATTTATTTCATATGTACATGTCTTCTGTGGTCTCTAACATTACACCTATAGCTACATGTTTAAGCATTCATTTCATATTTACATGTCTTCTGTGGACTCTAACATTACACCTATAGCTACATGTTTAAGCATTTATTTCATATGTACATGACACCGACACTTATTTCAGACATGCTCTAGTATGTGAAGAGTCTGCCTGTGATATTAACTCATTTTGGATTTTAAAAAGAAACCTGGTGAAAAGCTGGAGTTTGCGTGATGGTTGTCACGGTCTGTGACACATTCTGTACTTAGTTAGTGCTTTTCCTTTACTGTTTTCCTATGTTTTTTGTTATGTGTCTTATAGTTCCAGTTGGAGTTTCCTTTGCACTTGTTGTATGCTCTTATTTTGTAGTACGTTTTGTCTCCTGGTTTCCGGTGTTGCTTGTGTTGCCTGTGTTGTCTCACCATGATTAGCCTGTAGTGTTTCCACCTGGTCCTGTTAGCTCCCCAGCCTATCCCAGGGTTGATTATTACTCATGTTCACCTGTGCCCTGTTTTTCCCTGTGTATTTATACTGCCCTCTGTTTTCAGTTCTTTGTTGTAGTCAGCAGCGTTCTGTGTGTTCCTGAGGTTTGGTGATAAACTGGTTGCATTTGAGCTCCTCTGTCTGCGTTTGGGTCCTATATTTTAACTCTCCTGTCTCGTGACAACGGGAGGCTCTCAGTCAAATCTGGTCACATTTTGTGTCAGGGAGGGACCACCGATTGTGGTTGAAAATGTTTGTACATTTTCCTCCCTCAAGATAAAAAACAAAACAAAAAGAAGTAAGTTAATGAACCCATTCAGGCTGTGAACCCCTTTTGGTGTTTTAAGCATTAACATTATACTTAAGCTAATACAAAGGAGCAGATCTACAAGCTCGTAGTGTGGCACTCACAGCTTGTAGATCTGCTCTTTTTGAAGAATCTTGGAACATATATTCTTTCAGATTCACAGATTTGAATTTCTCCGGTCAGCCTGACTGTGTCTGTTGTTGCTGTTGTCAACATGGCTCAGAAGAGAACGAGTGATTTCTTTGGTGGGTCCAAATCAAGTCTAGTTCACGAGGGCTAACGTTGAGGAGGACATTGTTCAGCGGGGGACGAGGGCTAACGTTGAGGAGGACATTGTTCAGCGGGGGACGAGGGCTAACGTTGAGGAGGACATTGTTCAGCGGGGGACGAGGGCTAACGTTGAGGAGGACATTGTTCAGCGGGGGACGAGGGCTAACGTTGAGGAGGACATTGTTCAGCGGGGGACGAGGGCTAACGTTGAGGAGGACATTGTTCAGCGGGGGACGAGGGCTAACGTTGAGGAGGACATTGTTCAGCGGGGGACGAGGGCTAACGTTGAGGAGGACATTGTTCAGCGGGGGACGAGGGCTAACGTTGAGGAGGACATTGTTCAGCGGGGGACGAGGGCTAACGTTGAGGAGGACATTGTTCAGCGGGGGACGAGGGCTAACGTTGAGGAGGACATTGTTCAGCGGGGGACGAGGGCTAACGTTGAGGAGGACATTGTTCAGCGGGGGACGAGGGCTAACGTTGAGGAGGACATTGTTCAGCGGGGGACGAGGGCTAACGTTGAGGAGGACATTGTTCAGCGGGGGACGAGGGCTAACGTTGAGGAGGACATTGTTCAGCGGGGGACGAGGGCTAACGTTGAGGAGGACATTGTTCAGCGGGGGATGAGGGCTAACGTTGAGGAGGACATTGTTCAGCGGGGGACGAGGGCTAACGTTGAGGAGGACATTGTTCAGCGGGGGACGAGGGCTAACGTTGAGGAGGACATTGTTCAGCGGGGGACGAGGGCTAACGTTGAGGAGGACATTGTTCAGCGGGGGACGAGGGCTAACGTTGAGGAGGACATTGTTCAGCGGGGGACGAGGGCTAACGTTGAGGAGGACATTGTTCAGCGGGGGACGAGGGCTAACGTTGAGGAGGACATTGTTCAGCGGGGGACGAGGGCTAACGTTGAGGAGGACATTGTCGTGGAGTTGTCTTCGTCGGAGGAGGACAATAATAAAAACAACAGCAGCAGCAGCAGCAGTGTTCAGCCGGGGGCCGAGCTCGAGTCTACCTGCACGCCCCCCGGGCGGCCCCGGCCCCCGGGCGGCCCCGGCCCCCGGGCGGCCCCGGCCCCTGCAGCCATGAGCCAGGGGCCGGGGGCTATAATGACATTCTGGACACATGACACACAACGTTGGATAATTATACAGTGAAGCCCATGATGAGGGAATGAACCACCCCGGAGGAGGAGGAGCAGCAAGAGCACATTTGGGGTTTATAAGGTAAAGCATTTATACTATTTATTTAACTATATTATTTCTCTAATAGTCACTATTATGCAGTGAGAAACAATATAGTATTTACTCAGGTAACAAGATGACTCACCCCTTTTACTCTTTTATGGTGAGTTGTCCGGACAACTCACCAAAAAGTGCAGACAACTGCACCAAAAAGTGCAGACAACTCACCCCGGGGTGAGATATCTGGACTTTTTGGTGAGATGTCTTCACTTTCCAGGGGTGAGATATCTGGACTTTTTGGTGAGATGTCTTCACTTTCCAGGGGTGAGATATCTGGACTTTTTGGTGAGATCATTGCTATGGCCGCCGTGCCAACTGATCAACTGCTGAATGCTGCTGTAATTATATGTTAGATATTAGATTGTGACGGAGAGGGATCTATGATGAATGATGATGTTACAACACCTGGGTCGCCGAGCCCATGAAGAGCGCTGCGCTGTCAGCCATCAGTCTGTTGTATAATTAATAGGGCTATAATTTATATGTTTTTGAGTGGTGCAACCACTCCTACAACCAGCAATGTCCGTGTTGGTCATGCACCTATGTGACGTTAATGAGCACCAGTATGTACCAGTAGGGGCCAGTAGGGGTGCTGTAGTGCTGCACTGTTGCCTGCTAATGACAGAGAGAATCCACCCGATACAAAACTAAATCAAAAGGCGCTTTATAAATAACATTTATCACTTGTAACTCGATGCTGTTGTAATGACAGATTTAACACTGCGACGTGTTGTGAGCTTGTAGATCTGCTATTTTCAGCAGGCAAACCAAGTTGACTTATAGTCATTTTGCACTTGGTGACAGCCCTGCACAGAGACGTGCACAGCCGCACGTCTCTAAAGAAATACCCTTTGGCTGCAACAGCATCTAGAAGGGCAGGGGAAACGTCTTTTTTCACTTCCCTTCCACTTCCTGATTCTATTTCTATCTCGGGTACAATTCAACGTGAATCCATCCGAGATGTGGAAGAGGACGAGAGAGGATGTCTGTCTCTGTTTGCTGCCTGTTGTTGCCGACCATGTTGAAGGAAAACGGTTGAGCAGCGCCGACATAGAAACTGTTTGGATTCAGAAGCGTCCTCCGAGGCGGGGGTTGGCGAAAGGGCCTTTCTGTGTGGAGTTTGCATGTTCTCCCCGTGTCCCCTAGGGTAGGTATCCTCACATGTTCTCCCCGTGTCCCCTAGGGTAGGTACCCTCACATGTTCTCCCCGTGTCCCCTAGGGTAGATACCCTCACATGTTCTCCCCGTGTCCTAGGGTAGATACCCTCACATGTTCTCCTCGTGTCCCCTAGGGTAGATACCCTCACATGTTCTCCCCGTGTCCCCTAGGGTAGGTACCCTCACATGTTCTCCCCGTGTCCCCTAGGGTAGGTACCCTCACATGTTCTCCCCGTGTCCCCTAGGGTAGGTACCCTCACATGTTCTCCCCGTGTCCCCTAGGGTAGGTACCCTCACATGTTCTCCCCGTGTCCCCTAGGGTAGATACCCTCACATGTTCTCCCTGTGTCCCCTATAGGGTAGATACCCTCACATGTTCTCCTCGTGTCCCCTAGGGTAGGTACCCTCACATGTTCTCCCCGTGTCCCCTAGGGTAGATACCCTCACAAAAACATGCCGTAATCCTGGTCTCTAAAACTACCTCCCCCTGGCCAGCCGGGGCGCCTGATGGAGGGGAAAGGAACTGGTCGGAATAACGTGTCCCTTCCACGCGCTACGTCCGTACGGGAGAACTCTCCTCTGTCAGGTGAAAAAAGAAGCAGCTTGGACTCCTCATGCATAGAAGGAGGCATGAGGTCAGTCCGCTGCCCCCCCCCCCCAGGTTGGCAGAGGAAGTGTAGCGCCCAGTATTACATTAGATAATTGGCACTGGGTGAAAAAAGAAAACTGGGTTACAAAATCGTGGGATAAAAAATGTAAAATAAAAAATAATAATCGTCCTCAGGTCTAAATGCCCCCAGGGTAAGTTGTGATTTGCTCTCGTTCACTGCAATGCAATTTGCGACATTTCCAAAACAATATTGCGCAGAGTAGCGATTATCAAACGTATTTGCAATGCCATACGTTGAAAGATCTGTTGCCCGTGGACAACAAGGCACGTTACCTCCCCGCAAGTTAGATATTATCGCCATAGATGTTTGTCCGTATGTGATTAAGGATTGGAATAAGTTGCATTGGCAGCCATAGAACATTCTCACCCATGGGCTAAAACCGGACGTGACATTTGTGGGCGTTCCTGTCTAACGTGGTGTCCGTGTATAAATCAGGGTTCATATGTATTTTATAATGATGATCTACGGTTCTACGCAGTAACTCTAGTGACTGTGGTTGGCAGATCAGTACAGTAACAGTATACAGT
>NC_137866.1:1208518-1218518 GCF_963924005.1 Protomyctophum bolini
CACACACACACACACACACACACACAACACTTCTCTTATGGGGGTCCCTATGGGGGCACACTACACACTTTCAGATGGTTCATATCCGTCCATTTGGGGGTCCTTCCTTGGGGGTCTTTGACACAAGGAGAAGGTCTGAGAGCCATGCGGGGTCTCGTATGTCAGCGAGAGGGTGGCGTACGTATGGGGGGGTGGGGGGGGGGGGATCTGAAAGGTAGAGAGAGTTGTAAAAATAACATTCCTGCATAAACAGGGCAGTGGGCAGTATGGGTGGGGGGGGGGGGCAGTGGGCAGTATGGGGGGGGCAGTGGGCAGTATGGGTGGGGGGGGCAGTGGGCAGTATGGGTGGGCAGTGGGCAGTGAACATTCCTTGCATTTCTTTTCGTTGAAACTTGATCACGTTCCGATTCGGAGGAGAGGCTGCAGGCGGGATTCTGGACGATATGACAGCCGCGCAACATGCAGGGGGGGGGGGGGAGGGGAAGAGGGAGGGAGGGAGGGATGGAGAGAGAGATGGAGGGAGAGAGAGAGAGAGAGAGAGGGAGGGAGGGAGGGAAGGAGGGAGGGAGAGAAAATGCATGTTTCTATATCAGCGGTGCTCAACTTTTTCATGTCAAGGACCGAGCAATCTTCCTTCCTACTCTCACCTGGTCATGAAGTGTTCCTACTCTGGTCATGAAGTGTTCCTACTCTATATATGGTCATGAAGTGTTCCTACTCTGGTCATGAAGTGTTCCTACTCTATATATGGTCATGAAGTGTTCCTACTCTATATATGGTCATGAAGTGTTCCTACTCTATATATGGTCATGAAGTGTTCCTACTCTATATATGGTCATGAAGTGTTCCTACTCTATATATGGTCATGAAGTGTTCCTACTCTATATATGGTCATGAAGTGTTCCTACTCTATATATGGTCATGAAGTGTTCCTACTCTATATATGGTCATGAAGTGTTCCTACTCTATATATGGTCATGAAGTGTTCCTACTCTATATATGGTCATGAAGTGTTGGTCATGACCGAAAGAAAAAGGTAGCGAATACAAGCGGCCGAAAGCTTTTTCTGACGGGTGGCTGGCATCTCCCTTAGAGATATAGGGTGAGAAGTTCATCTCCCTTAGAGATATAGGGTGAGAAGTTCATCTCCCTTAGAGATATAGGGTGAGAAGTTCATCTCCCTTAGAGATATAGGGTGAGAAGTTCATCTCCCTTAGAGATAAGGTGAGAAGTTCATCTCCCTTAGAGATAGGGTGAGAAGTTCATCTCCCTTAGAGATAGGGTGAGAAGTTCATCTCCCTTAGAGATAGGGTGAGAAGTTCATCTCCCTTAGAGATAGGGTGAGAAGTTCATCTCCCTTAGAGATAGGGTGAGAAGTTCATCTCCCTTAGAGATAGGGTGAGAAGTTCATCTCCCTTAGAGATAGGGTGAGAAGTTCAGTCACACGAGAGAGACTCGGAGTAGAACCGCTGCTCCTTCGCCTGGAAAGGAGCCAGCTGAGGTGGTTTGGGCATCTGGTTAGGATGCCTCTCGGGCCTCTGATGTTTTTGTGTCAGTGGTTCTCAAACTATTTCATGTCAAGGACCCACAGAAATGATATGTTGTTCCAGGGACCCCCCCAGAAGCAAAGATTTGAGTTAACAACGTCTAAAAGAATATATATTCAAAGATTGACACTACATTTTCAAGATTTTTCAAAAATAGCAGATCTACAAGCTCGTATAGCTGCCACACTATGAGCTTTACAGCTAAAGTATAACAAAATGCTTAAAAAAAACCAAAAGGAGTTCCGTCCAGAATGGGATAAATGTATTTTTTCAAACAATCTTATTGCAATACAGTTTATAGGCTACTATTTTTTCTAATCAAATAATACTACACACCACAATCCTGATAATCCTGTTTCCTGTGAATCCACTATTCAACCATCCCGGTGACTACTCTTTTCTTTCTAATCCCATTTGAGTTCTGCTAGATAGTCAGCAGATAAAATAAAAACAATGAAAGGAAGCTGAAAAAATGCATGAAATATTTACGACCCAAAATGTAATAACGGAATACAAGCCGACGAGTAAGTTCCTTTTTCTACGCCAGCGAGGGAAAAACAAGCTGTTATCAAACAAAAACAAGTCCTCACACGGTAGTTAATTTGCCCAATTTGTAACTCTGAGAGTATAGAAATATGTACAAGTGTGTAACTACGGCCCTCACAACTGTAATATTGGAACTAGTGTAACTACGACCCTCACAACTGGAGAAAAACCTTTTTAATGTTTTTATCCAAAATGAGTTAATAGCACAGGCAGACTCTTCACATTAGAGCACATGTCTGAAATAAATGAGCTGAAATCGACATGTAAATATGAAATGAATGCTTAAGAATGTAGCTGTAATGTTAGAGACCACAGAAGACATGTAAATATGACATAAATGCTTAAACATGTAGCTAGGTGTAATGTTAGAGTCCACAGAAGACATGTAAATATGAAATAAATGCTTAAACATGTAGCTAGGTGTAATGTTAGAGTCCACAGAAGACGTGTCAATATGAAATAAATGCTTAAACATGTAGCTATAGGTGTAATGTTAGAGACCACAGAAGACATGTAAATATGAAATAAATGCTTAAACATGTACTGTAGCTATAGGTGTAATGTTAGAGTCCACAGAAGACATGTAAATATGAAATAAATGCTTAAACATGTAGCTAGGTGTAATGTTAGAGTCCACAGAAGACGTGTCAATATGAAATAAATGCTTAAACATGTAGCTATAGGTGTAATGTTAGAGACCACAGAAGACATGTAAATATGAAATAAATGCTTAAACATGTAGCTATAGGTGTAATGTTAGAGACCACAGAAGACATGTAAATATGAAATAAATGCTTAAACATGTAGCTATAGGTGTAATGTTAGAGACCATAGAAGTGAACCTTTTCAAGCCTGTTTTCTCAACTCACTGTTTCTCTGCCAGACATTACTCTATAAGCCATATCTCCACAACCGGTGGGTCAAACTGAACAACCAATATGTCAATTTGAAGCTATGATCCCCTGCTTTCACATGACATGAAAAATACGAAAATTCTAAAAAAAAAAGTCCAATGGCAGTCCCTCCTTCAAATGTGGTCACAAATAGTTTGACGACCGCTGACACAGAAACAGAAACATGTGTTTATCAGAAACCTGTCGTGATCTTAGAAGACATTCTGTAGAATCTGCAGGCGTCAGGTCTGAATGGGTTTTAAGAGGCGTTTTGGAGTGTGTGTGTGTGTGTGTGTGTGTGTGTGTGTGTGTGTGTGTGGGTTCAGTGGGGTTAGGGTCAACACAGCTTGAAATGAATGGAGAGAGAAAGGATGAACAAACGCACGACAAGAGGAGTGCGTGTGTGCGTGCGTGCGTCAAAGAGAGAGAGAGAGAGAGAGAGAGAGAGAGAGAGACACACTGGGAAAAGGAAGAATGAAGGAGTCTCTGCAGACAGAGAGCTGATCTCAGGAGTTATTCATTAACACGTTTTTAGCTCAGCACTGCCTTCCTTTATTCTACCACACACACACACACACACACACACACACACACACACACACACACACACACACACACACACACACACACACATTTGAATGAGTGGGATGCCAGAGGGTGGTCTCCCAGCTCACTAACTCGCCGACACTTTTAAATGTGTTTGAGTGTGTGCGCGGCGCACGTGCATGTCAATGATTGTGCGCACTGTGTGTATATCTGTAGTTGCCTATGAGTGTAGTGAGCTCGAGTGCGTGCGTGCGTGCACACGTGCGTGTGTGCTGGGAATGTAAGGAACTCTGTGCGGGGCTCTGTCGTTCTGCGAGGAAGGTTTAGGTTTCAGGAGGAGGTAAAATAGTTAACAGATTGACTGCTTTCCTACCCGCTAAATACCCAGGAAGCTCAGCCACTCTGTGCCGTCTCTCTTTGTCTCTCACACTCACTCCAGAGGGCCACTATAGTTCCACACTCACTCCAGAGGACCACTGAAGTTCCACACTCACTCCAGAGGGCCACTATAGTTCCACACTCACTCCAGAGGGCCACTATAGTTCCACACTCACTCCAGAGGACCACTGAAGTTCCACACTCACTCCAGAGGGCCATTATAGTTCCACACTCACTCCAGAGGGCCACTATAGTTCCACACTCACTCCAGAGGACCACTATAGTTCCACACTCACTCCAGAGGGCCACTATAGTTCCACACACACTCCAGAGGCCCACTATAGTTCCACACTCACTCCAGAGGGCCACTATAGTTCCACACTCACTCCAGAGGGCCACTATAGTTCCACACTCACTACAGAGGGCCACTACAGTTCCACACTCACTCCAGAGGGCCACTATAGTTCCACACTCACTCCAGAGGACCACTATAGTTCCACACTCACTCCAGAGGGCTACTATAGTTCCACACTCATTCCAGAGGAACACTATAGTTCCACACTCACTCCAGAGGACCACTATAGTTCCACACTCACTCCAGAGGGCCACTATAGTTCCACACTCACTCCAGAGGGGCCACTATAGTTCCACACTCACTCCAGAGGACCACTATAGTTCCACACTCACTCACTCCAGAGGGCCACTACAGTTCCACACTCATAGGGCAACTATAGACGAATTCAGAAATGGGTCTCATGGTCGCAGTGAACGTATTTCCTGTAGGCAGAGACGACATATCCGCGGTGTAAACTCGCACCTCTTCTACTACATTGAAAGGTAGAGTGACTGCTCAAAACGTTACTCTTTTACCTGCTTTTTACTAACACTAACTTTACAAAGATGCTCCAGAACATCGGGGTGAACCTGTGTAGTTTATGGCTGCTCCAACAGTAGTAGAGATGAACCTGTGTAGTTTATGGCTGCTCCAACAGTAGAGATGAACCTGTGTGTAGTTTATGGCTGCTCCAACAGTAGAGATGAACCTGTGTAGTTTATGGCTGCTCCAACAGTAGTAGAGATGAACCTGTGTAGTTTATGGCTGCTCCAACAGTAGAGATGAACCTGTGTAGTTTATGGCTGCTCCAACAGTAGAGATGAACCTGTGTAGTTTATGGCTGCTCCAACAGTAGAGATGAACCTGTGTAGTTTATGGCTGCTCCAACAGTAGTAGAGATGAACCTGTGTAGTTTATGGCTGCTACAACAGTAGAGATGAACCTGTGTAGTTTATGGCTGCTCCAACAGTAGAGATGAACCTGTGTAGTTTATGACTGCTCCAACAGTAGAGATGAACCTGTGTAGTTTATGGCTGCTCCAACAGTAGTAGAGATGAACCTGTGTAGTTTATGGCTGCTCCAACAGTAGAGATGAACCTGTGTAGTTTATGGCTGCTCCAACAGTAGAGATGAACCTGTGTAGTTTATGGCTGCTCCAACAGTAGAGATGAACCTGTGTAGTTTATGGCTGCTCCAACAGTAGAGATGAACCTGTGTAGTTTATGGCTGCTCCAACAGTAGAGATGAACCTGTGTAGTTTATGGCTGCTCCAACAGTAGAGATGAACCTGTGTAGTTTATGGCTGCTCCAACAGTAGAGATGAACCTGTGTAGTTTATGGCTGCTCCAACAGTAGAGATGAACCTGTGTAGTTTATGGCTGCTCCAACAGTAGAGATGAACCTGTGTAGTTTATGGCTGCTCCAACAGTAGAGATGAACCTGTGTAGTTTATGGCTGCTCCAACAGTAGAGATGAACCTGTGTAGTTTATGGCTGCTCCAACAGTAGAGATGAACCTGTGTAGTTTATGGCTGCTCCAACAGTAGAGATGAACCTGTGTAGTTTATGGCTGCTCTAACAGTAGAGATGAACCTGTGTAGTTTATGGCTGCTCCAACAGTAGAGATGAACCTGCGTAGTTTATGGCTGCTCCAACAGTAGAGATGAACCTGTGTAGTTTATGGCTGCTCCAACAGTAGAGATGAACCTGTGTAGTTTATGGCTGCTCCAACAGTAGAGATGAACCTGTGTAGTTTATGGCTGCTCCAACAGCAGAGATGAACCTGTGTAGTTTATGGCTGCTCCAACAGCAGAGATGAACCTGTGTAGTTTATGGCTGCTCCAACAGTAGTAGAGATGAACCTGTGTAGTTTATGGCTGCTCCAACAGTAGAGATGAACCTGTGTGTAGTTTATGGCTGCTCCAACAGTAGAGATGAACCTGTGTAGTTTATGGCTGCTCCAACAGTAGTAGAGATGAACCTGTGTAGTTTATGGCTGCTCCAACAGTAGAGATGAACCTGTGTAGTTTATGGCTGCTCCAACAGTAGTAGAGATGAACCTGTGTAGTTTATGGCTGCTCCAACAGTAGAGATGAACCTGTGTGTAGTTTATGGCTGCTCCAACAGTAGAGATGAACCTGTGTAGTTTATGGCTGCTCCAACAGTAGTAGAGATGAACCTGTGTAGTTTATGGCTGCTCCAACAGTAGAGATGAACCTGTGTGTAGTTTATGGCTGCTCCAACAGTAGAGATGAACCTGTGTAGTTTATGGCTGCTCCAACAGTAGAGATGAACCTGTGTAGTTTATGGCTGCTCCAACAGTAGAGATGAACCTGTGTAGTTTATGGCTGCTCCAACAGTAGTAGAGATGAACCTGTGTAGTTTATGGCTGCTACAACAGTAGAGATGAACCTGTGTAGTTTATGGCTGCTCCAACAGTAGAGATGAACCTGTGTAGTTTATGACTGCTCCAACAGTAGAGATGAACCTGTGTAGTTTATGGCTGCTCCAACAGTAGTAGAGATGAACCTGTGTAGTTTATGGCTGCTCCAACAGTAGAGATGAACCTGTGTAGTTTATGGCTGCTCCAACAGTAGAGATGAACCTGTGTAGTTTATGGCTGCTCCAACAGTAGAGATGAACCTGTGTAGTTTATGGCTGCTCCAACAGTAGAGATGAACCTGTGTAGTTTATGGCTGCTCCAACAGTAGAGATGAACCTGTGTAGTTTATGGCTGCTCCAACAGTAGAGATGAACCTGTGTAGTTTATGGCTGCTCCAACAGTAGAGATGAACCTGTGTAGTTTATGGCTGCTCCAACAGTAGAGATGAACCTGTGTAGTTTATGGCTGCTCCAACAGTAGAGATGAACCTGTGTAGTTTATGGCTGCTCCAACAGTAGAGATGAACCTGTGTAGTTTATGGCTGCTCCAACAGTAGAGATGAACCTGTGTAGTTTATGGCTGCTCCAACAGTAGAGATGAACCTGTGTAGTTTATGGCTGCTCCAACAGTAGAGATGAACCTGTGTAGTTTATGGCTGCTCCAACAGTAGAGATGAACCTGTGTAGTTTATGGCTGCTCCAACAGTAGAGATGAACCTGTGTAGTTTATGGCTGCTCCAACAGTAGAGATGAACCTGTGTAGTTTATGGCTGCTCCAACAGTAGAGATGAACCTGTGTAGTTTATGGCTGCTCCAACAGTAGAGATGAACCTGTGTAGTTTATGGCTGCTCCAACAGTAGAGATGAACCTGTGTAGTTTATGGCTGCTCCAACAGTAGAGATGAACCTGTGTAGTTTATGGCTGCTCCAACAGTAGAGATGAACCTGTGTAGTTTATGGCTGCTCCAACAGTAGAGATGAACCTGTGTAGTTTATGGCTGCTCCAACAGTAGAGATGAACCTGTGTAGTTTATGGCTGCTCCAACAGTAGAGATGAACCTGTGTAGTTTATGGCTGCTCCAACAGTAGAGATGAACCTGTGTAGTTTATGGCTGCTCCAACAGCAGAGATGAACCTGTGTAGTTTATGGCTGCTCCAACAGCAGAGATGAACCTGTGTAGTTTATGGCTGCTCCAACAGTAGAGATGAACCTGTGTAGTTTATGGCTGCTCCAACAGTAGAGATGAACCTGTGTAGTTTATGGCTGCTCCAACAGTAGAGATGAACCTGTGTAGTTTATGGCTGCTCCAACAGTAGAGATGAACCTGTGTAGTTTATGGCTGCTCCAACAGTAGAGATGAACCTGTGTAGTTTATGGCTGCTCCAACAGTAGAGATGAACCTGTGTAGTTTATGGCTGCTCCAACAGTAGAGATGAACCTGTGTAGTTTATGGCTGCTCCAACAGTAGAGATGAACCTGTGTAGTTTATGGCTGCTCCAACAGTAGAGATGAACCTGTGTAGTTTATGGCTGCTCCAACAGTAGAGATGAACCTGTGTAGTTTATGGCTGCTCCAACAGTAGAGATGAACCTGTGTAGTTTATGGCTGCTCCAACAGTAGAGATGAACCTGTGTAGTTTATGGCTGCTCCAACAGTAGAGATGAACCTGTGTAGTTTATGGCTGCTCCAACAGTAGAGATGAACCTGTGTAGTTTATGGCTGCTCCAACAGTAGAGATGAACCTGTGTAGTTTATGGCTGCTCCAACAGTAGAGATGAACCTGTGTAGTTTATGGCTGCTACAACAGTAGTAGAGATGAACCTGTGTAGTTTATGGCTGCTACAACAGTAGTAGAGATGAACCTGTGTAGTTTATGGCTGCTCCAACAGTAGAGATGAACCTGTGTAGTTTATGGCTGCTCCAACAGTAGAGATGAACCTGTGTAGTTTATGGCTGCTCCAACAGTAGAGATGAACCTGTGTAGTTTATGGCTGCTCCAACAGTAGTAGAGATGAACCTGTGTAGTTTATGGCTGCTCCAACAGTAGAGATGAACCTGTGTAGTTTATGGCTGCTCCAACAGTAGAGATGAACCTGTGTAGTTTATGGCTGCTCCAACAGTAGTAGAGATGAACCTGTGTAGTTTATGGCTGCTCCAACAGTAGAGATGAACCTGTGTAGTTTATGGCTGCTCCAACAGTAGTGGCAACATTCAACTTTGGAGAGAAACGGAATGTCAAAATATCCACAGCGGTGGCTGATACCAGAGCCATAGAGTAATGGTCTAATGGTTGAGACCAGAGCCATAGAGTAATGGTTGAGACGAAGCAGTGAAAGGTCCTGAAAGACACATACTGTAACGTCAGTCTTACCCAATACCCAATCTTTCTGTTTTATGAGCTGCTGTACTTTATACCTCATACTTTAAATGATTAGTGTGATTGTCGAGGTGATTAAGTCAAGGTGGGGTGGGGGCCACATGTGGCCCCCGAACCCAGTGTTGTTTTTGGCAGCAGATTTGTATTTTAGTCACCTGGAATGTGTTAGTGTCGGTAAATGTCATGAGATTTTAGTCGACTACTGTAAATCTACGACTAAAATGTATTTTGGCACACATCAAAGTAACTGCTCATTAATCGGGTTAACTGCGCAATTCTTTTCTACTCTGTCTGTGTCTCATAGGAGGGCTGTGGGCAGTTCAGAAACCAGGCTGTGTCTCATAGGAGGGCTGTGGGCAGTTCAGAAACCAGTCTGTGTCTCATAGGAGGGCTGTGGGCAGTTCAGAAACCAGTCTGTGTCTCATAGGAGGGCTGTGGGCGGTTCAGAAACCAGTCTGTGTCTCATAGGAGGGCTGTGGGCAGTTCAGAAACCAGTCTGTGTCTCATAGGAGGGCTGTGGGCGGTTCAGAAACCAGTCTGTGTCTCATAGGAGGGCTGTGGGCGGTTCAGAAAACCAGTCTGTGTCTCATAGGAGGGCTGTGGCAGTTCAGAAACCAGTCTGTGTCTCATAGGAGGGCTGTGGGCAGTTCAGAAACCAGTCTGTTTCTCATAGGAGGGCTGTGGGCAGTTCAGAAACCAGTCTGTGTCTCATAGGAGGGCTGTGGGCAGTTCAGAAACCAGTCTGTGTCTCATAGGAGGGCTGTGGGCGGTTCAGAAACCAGTCTGTGTCTCATAGGAGGGCTGTGGGCAGTTCAGAAACCAGTCTGTGTCTCATAGGAGGGCTGTGGGCAGTTCAGAAACCAGGCTGTGTCTCATAGGAGGGCTGTGGGCAGTTCAGAAACCAGTCTGTGTCTCATAGGAGGGCTGTGGGCAGTTCAGAAACCAGTCTGTGTCTCATAGGAGGGCTGTGGGCGGTTCAGAAACCAGTCTGTGTCTC
>NC_137866.1:1225988-1230988 GCF_963924005.1 Protomyctophum bolini
ATATGGCTTATAGAGTTAATGTCTTGCAGAGAAACAGCGAGTTGAGAAAACAGGCTTGAAAAGGTTCACTTCTGTGGTCTCTAACATTACACCTATAGCTACATGTTTAAGCATTTATTTCATATTTACATGTCTTCTGTGGTCTCTAACATTACAATAGCTACGTGTTTTGGGCATTTATTTCATATTTACATGTCTTCTGTGGTCTCTAACATTACACCTATAGCTACATGTTTAAGCATTTATTTCATATTTACATGTCTTCTGTGGTCTCTAACATTACAATAGCTACGTGTTTTGGCATTTATTTCATATTTACATGTCAATTTCAGCTCTGACACTTATTTCAGACATGCTCTAGTATGTGAAGTGAGTCTGCCTGCAGTGCTATTAACTCATTTTGACAAAAAAAGAAAAGAAAAAGGTTTTCTCAAATCTGGTCACATCGATTATATTCCGACGATATGTATCGATTTATAAAAAAATAATATCGATTTTCCTTTTTAGGGGGGTTAGTGTGTTATATGAAATGTGAGCTGTAATCATATTCCATCATATTCACGTGCTTTTGGAGAGAAATGAGACAGACTCCATGCAGTCACTTTCAGTAGTAGAGGCCTGCTGTGTGTGTGACACAGGTGATGGTCGTTATTGATGCTCATTAATACATCCAGGAAGGCAATTATGTTGTTTCTGCACTGTCAAATAGGTCTACATCTATCCTAAGATGTTTCTGCTCTGTCAAATAGGTCTACATCTATCCTAAGATGTTTCTGCTCTGTCAAATAGGTCTACATCTATCCTAAGATGTTTCTGCTCTGTCAAATAGGTCTACATCTATCCTAAGATGTTTCTGCTCCGTCAAATAGGTCTACATCTATCCTAAGATGTTTCTGCTCCGTCAAATAGGTCTACATCTATCCTAAGATGTTTCTGCTCCGTCAAATAGGTCCACATCTATCCTAAGATGTTTCTGCTCCGTCAAATAGGTCCACATCTATCCTAAGATGTTTCTGCTCCGTCAAATAGGTCTACATCTATCCTAAGATGTTTCTGCTCTGTTAAATAGGTCTACATCTATCCTAAGATGTTTCTGCTCCGTCAAATAGGTCCACATCTATCCTAAGATGTTTCTGCTCCGTCAAATAGGTCTACATCTATCCTAAGATGTTTCTGCTCCGTCAAATAGGTCCACATCTATCCTAAGATGTTTCTGCTCTGTCAAATAGGTCTACATCTATCCTAAGATGTTCTGCTCCGTCAAATAGGTCCACATCTATCCTAAGATGTTTCTGCTCCGTCAAATAGGTCTACATCTATCCTAAGATGTTTCTGCTCCGTCAAATAGGTCTACATCTATCCTAAGATGTTTCTGCTCCGTCAAATAGGTATACATCTATCCTAAGATGTTTCTGCTCTGTCAAATAGGTATACATCTATCCTAAGATGCCATCAAAGAAAATAAGAAATGTTAACTCGAGCTAGGTTTAAACATGAAAGCATGTTTACAGTTTACAGTACAGACATTAAGTAATTTTACATAAAAAGTAATGCTATACTTTTGCAATGTAGTTAAATAAAAAATGTGAAAAAAGCTTGGGGGGGGGGGGAAGATAAACCGTGTGCGTGTGTGTGTGTGTGTGTGTGTGTGTGTGTGTGTGTGTGTGTGTGTGTGTGTGTGTGTGCGTGCATGCGTGTGCGTGTGTGTGTGTGTGTGTGTGTGTCTGTGTCTGTGTGTGCATGTGTCCTTCACATAACATACACAATATGTATGTTGTGCATGTCTGTTTTCAATCAGTCCATTACATATAAAGCATGGCTCCTCGCTGCCACCGCAGTAAACGCACAACGCTGTCAGGGAGGGGGGGAGGGGGGAGTAAACGCACAGCGCTATCAGGGAGGGGGGGGGGAGGGGGAGTAAACGCACAGCGCTATCAGGGAGGGGGGGGGGGAGGGGGGAGTAAACGCACAACGCTGTCAGGGAGGGGGGGAGGGGGGAGTAAACGCACAGCGCTATCAGGGAGGGGGGGGGGGGGGAGTAAACGCACAGCGCTATAGCGGTTTTCTGAAAAAAAGCCCATGTTTCTACAGCATGTCAGTCGTTCTCAAACATTTTCATGTCAAGGACCCCCAAAGATATATGTACAGTAATTGGCCGCCGTCGACCCCCATCTGAGAATATGTTGTTCCAGTGACTCAAATATTTGAGTTAGAAACGTTTCGCTCTGAAAGAATATATTATATAAGATTTGCGCCACATTTTCCCGATATTTCAAAATGAGCAGATCTATACAACCTCGTAGCAACAGCTAAAGTATAACATAATGCTTAAAACACCAAAAGGAGCATATCAGTGTCTCTGTGTATGGCCTGACTTTCCCCCAAAGCTCACAGAAACTAACAGTTACAGTATCAAAAAAGATTCTTTAGCATCTTCTGAAACACGTAACCAAAGGGTTAGGGTTAGGGTTAACTCTCCTTGAGCATCAAACGTAAAAACATGAACCTGTTTTTTTTTAATATGAATGAATAGTTAATTTCGATCTTACAGAGATACATTTTACACGAAACAGGTTATTTTTTAAGGTGATCGAAAAGGCATAGGCAGCTTATAGCTTATTAGTGCCTATATCCTTATCCCAATGTATTCAAAAATACTAATGAGGATATGCATAACAATCAACATATAAACAAAACAAACAAATTACATTTATAGAAGAAACAAACAAAAACAAAAAAAACTAAACAGACAACGAGAAACAAGGAGGAAAAAATACAAAAAGCTAAAATGTACTACTTCAAAACACTAAACCCAAGCGTTTAGGTTATAAACAATCAACATGGAAACGGGTAGATTCATTGGTACTCCTGAGGAGGACAGAGTCTGTCTATAGTGTGTGATTTAAAAGACATTGAAAATGAAATTCATTTTTTTGTTTTACTGCCCCATTATATGAAGAATTAAGACATATATTATTTTGTAAAATGACAACCATCTGTGCTGACTTTTTCTGGTTGGAGGACTATGAAAAACTGGAATTTTGTTTTAGGAAAGGTATTTTTGCTTTGGCAGACTTTTATGCAGGGCGTGGGAAATAAGGCAGAATGTTTTGTTTGTGTAAAAAAAAAATTCAACAAAACAAATCTGTTTCTTGTACACAATGCAATATTGAAGCAATGTTATGGTGTGTCCTGTAAGTCCATGTGGGCTGGGCGCCTTGGTGCATGACACAAAAATAAAGAAATCTATCTATCTATAAACTGTTTTAAACACATAATTTCAAACACCTCACGAGAACACCTATAGTGTTCAAATTCTAAACACCTATTCATGACTGACTTTGATTGTAAAAAACTAAACACGTTTATGTGTTTAAAAAGTGTTATACTGGCGATTAAACATGTTCTTCTGTTTATAATCTAAACACTGTGAGATGTTTTAAAAAGTGTTACAAATATGTGTTTAAAAGTGAAGGGGGGTTGATTAAAATGCGGGTTACGTGTTTAACCATTCTGACCGGGAACCCGTTTTGGTGTTAGCATCATGTTATGCTTTAGCTATTGAAAAATAGCAGATCTACAAGCTCATAGCGCGCCACCGAGTGGCGCGCTACGAGCTTGTAGGTCTGCTATTTTTTGAAAAATCGAAGAACGACTGACATTTTTAGAATCTGATCTCAGGTCAGAATGGGTTAATCAGACCAGTGTGTGTCCTGTGAAAACCTCGTATGAATCTGATCTCAGGTCAGAATGGGTTAAATCAGGGGTCCGTGGCATAATGCGTGTAAAACTGGTAAAACAGTGCTAGAGCCGTTAAACTCCTCCCCTATCGGGGTCACTCATATGTTTTCAAATAGGGGGTCCGTGGCCTGATAAATGTGGATTTGGGGTTCCTGGACACAAAAGGTGTGGGAACCACTGCAGGTGTTTAAGACTACATACAGTTGCTGTAATATTGAACCTTGTCATCTTGGGCTCCATTTTCATCTCCGCTAAACCCTTATCCCTACACTTCTAAACCCCTTATCCCTACACTTCTAAACCCTTATCCCTAAACTGCTAAACCCCTTATCCCTAAACTTCTAAACCCCTATCCCTAAACTTCTAAACCTCTTATCCCTAAACTTCTAAACCCCTTATCCCTAACTTCTAAACCCTTAACCCTAAACTGCTAAACCCCTTATCCTAAACTTCTAAACCCTTATCCCTAAACTTCTAAACCCCTTATCCCTAAACTTCTAAACCCCTTATCCCTAAACTTCTAAACCCCTTATCCCTAAACTTCTAAACCCCTTATCCCTAAACTTCTAAACCCCTTATCCCTAAACTTCTAAACCTCTTATCCCTAAACTTCTAAACCCCTTATCCCTAAACTTCTAAACCCCTTATCCCTAAACTTCTAAACCCCTTATCCCTAAACTTCTAAACCCCTTATCCCTAAACTTCTAAAGCCCTTATCCCTAAACTTCTAAACCCCTTATCCCTAAACTTCTTTGTATCTCTCTCTCTCTCTCTCTCTCTCTCTCTCTCCTCCCCCTCTCCCTCCCCCTCTCCCTCTCCCTCTCCTCTCCCTCTCCCTCTCCCTCTCCCTCTCCCTCTCCCTCTCCCTCTCCCTCTCCCTCTCCCTCCCTCCCTCCCTCCCTCCCTCTCCCTCCCTCTCTCCCTCTCCCCCTCTCCCCCTCTCCCTCTCCCTCTCCCTCTCCCTCTCCCTCTCCTCTCCCTCCCCCTCTCCCTCTCCCTCTTCCTCTTCCTCTTCCTCTCTCCCCCTCCCTCCCTCCCCTCCCTCTCAGATTGTTATGGATCCTAGCTGGAGGTTCCAGAGTGACCACAGAGTACCAGAGTCAGCATGGCTACTGTGTGTGAATCGTTGCATAACACAAATAAATCATATCTCACGCTCCTATGACAGAATGCCACACACACACACCCCCACACACACATACACACACACACAAAACACACGGACAGATACACAAACAAACTGCACCACTACAAACACA
>NC_137866.1:1233488-1312895 GCF_963924005.1 Protomyctophum bolini
CCGGTATATATATAGGTTTAGGTTTTTAGGTTTATTTATTTAGCAATAACAATAACATATCAAAGAAACTAAAAATACAATGCAAGGAAAAGAAAAGAAGAAGCCAGAAGGCTTATATGGAATCCTTTCCTGAAGGAAGAGGTCATTGGTTTAAACAGATTAAAAGTTCATAAAGAACAGTACATAAATCTACAAGTTGGCAAAGGGGGGGGGGGGGGCAGCTGTGCAGTAAAGAAATAAAAACACAGACTGCACAAAAAACTGAAATAAACAATACAACAAAAAATATATAGTATATATATAGTGACATTGTGAGTGGAATTGCTTGGTATAAGAAACTGTTTAGGAACGAGTTTATTTGGTGTCAGCTGCTGACATTCACCAGTCAGAAGCAGAGCGTCAGTCCGTGGGTCAGAGAAACAGAGCGTTAGTCCGTGGGTCAGAGAAACAGAGCGTCAGTCCGTGGGTCAGAGAAACAGAGCGTTAGTCCGTGGGTCAGTCCGTGGGTCAGAAGCAGAGCGTTAGTCCGTGGGTCAGAAGCAGAGCGTTAGTCCGTGGGTCAGTCCGTGGGTCAGAGAAACAGAGCGTTAGTCCGTGGGTCAGAAGCAGAGCGTCAGTCTGTGGGTCAGAAGCAGAGCGTCAGTCTGTGGGTCAGAAGCAGAGCGTCAGTCTGTGGGTCAGAAGCAGAGCGTCAGTCTGTGGGTCAGAAGCAGAGCGTCAGTCTGTGGGTCAGAAGCAGAGCGTCAGTCCGTGGGTCAGAAGCAGAGCGTCAGTCCGTGGGTCAGAAGCAGAGCGTCAGTCTGTGGGTCAGAAGCAGAGCGTCAGTCTGTGGGTCAGAAGCAGAGCGTCAGTCTGTGGGTCAGAAGCAGAGCGTCAGTCTGTGGGTCAGAAGCAGAGCGTCAGTCTGTGGGTCAGAAGCAGAGCGTCAGTCTGTGGGTCAGAAGCAGAGCGTCAGTCTGTGGGTCAGAAGCAGGAGCGTCAGTCCAGCGGGTCAACTCAACAGAACGTGTGAGAGGAGAGGCAGAGCGTCACTGTTGTGGGTCAACTCTTCAACTCAACTCTCAGAGCAGCAACAAAGCCGTTGTCTCGTGACCAGATCTCACTTCCATTTCCTTATTTTGTGGCTGCAGGCGCTGGAAACCAACAGGGCCTGACAGAACGGGGACAGAACAACAACACCAGACCTGCTGCGACAAGAGATACAGACCTACGTGTCTGTTGTCTGCTCTAACAACACCTCCAGACCTGCTACGACAAGAGATACAGACCTAAAAGTGTCTGTTGTATGCTCTAACAACACCTCAAAACCTGCTACGACAAGAGATACAGACCTACGTGTCTGTTGTCTTCTCTAACAACACATCCAGACCTGCTACGACAAGAGATACAGACCTACGTGTCTGTTGTCTTCTCTAACAATAACAACACATCCAGACCTGCTACGACAAGAGATACAGACCTACGTGTCTGTTGTCTGCTCTAACAACACCTCAAAACCTGCTGCGACAAGTGATTCAGAGTTACAGACCTACGTGTCTGTTGTCTTCTCTAACAACACCTCCAGACCTGCTACGACAAGAGATACAGACCTATACGTGTATGTTGTCTTCTCTAACAACACCTCCAGACCTGCTACGACAAGAGATACAGACCTATACGTGTCTGTTGTCTTCTCTAACAACACACAGCCTGCCTCAGAAACCTGCTACGACAAGTGATATACAGACCTACGACGTGTCTGTTGTCTGTTATGATTGAAATTCTTTATTTGGAATACCCCTTAAATTGAGATTCAATATCTCGTTATCGAGAGGGTCCACAGTACAGTACAGTACAGTCAATACAAGTATAATTAACAGAGAAATAAATAAAGGGAAAGAAAAACAAAACACAAAACAAACGGTTACAAAACAACACAAAACATCGTATTACACTATAGACAAGCAGAGTAGCAACAAGATGGATAATTTGTTCCGTCAAATATCACTGTAACTACCATAGGTCAGCATTAAGATACAGTTCATTTGGTTTTCAGCATTAATGGAGAACTTTGATACAAAGAAACATGTACTTAATCTGATTGATTATATGTGTGTTGTTTACATGAGAGTATATTAAGTAATAATATATGAACAATATAAGAAGAAGCCGTAATATAAGAAGACAGTGCACTTTTGAACATATTAAAAGATGAAATGGTTCGAATATGTGTTGGTAAATTGTTCCAATCAGAGGGGGCTTTAAATATGAACGCTTTCTTATACCTAATGCATTGGAGACTGTTGGAACAGAACAATAGGGTTGACTAGTGGAGTGCCTCAACTGGTAATTGGTAGTGGACGGTTCTATAGAAACTGTTTGAGGATATCTGAACGTGCACACATATTACTAGACATCAAAGGGGGCTTCAGCCCCTGCCCTCTTCCCCGTCTGTAAAAGAACTGCCCCCTTTTACCCGTCTGTAAAACAGCTGCCCTTTCCAGACCACATAGAACGCAGCATTTATATATATATATATATGGTGAAAGAAATGCAAAATGCCACTCCATGCTGGAAGGCAGCGATCTTGCTCCTTTCCTTATATAGTCAGTCTCCTGAACTTGAACGCAGCATTTTTTGCGTTGAACAACTTGTGTTTTTCTAAATCCATGTCGTTCCTGTCGTTACACCTGCATCTCCCGTCTATAGCTAAAGAGTGCTTGGGGCTGCGCCCCGAAAAAAGCTGATCTACAAGCTCTCACCGCGTCGCGTTGTGGGCTCAGTAGATCTGCAATTTTTGTCCAAAAGTGCCCTGTTAACCCATTCTGACCTGAGATCAGATTCATACGAGGTTTCTACTAGGACACACACTGGTCTGATTAATCCATTCTGACCTGAGATCAGATTCTAAAAAAATGTCAGTCGTTCTTCGAATTTTTCAAAAATAGCAGACCTACAAGCTCGTATCGCGCCACTCGGTGGCGCGCTATGAGCTTGTAGATCTGCTATTTTTCAATAGCTAAAGCATAACATGGTGCCAACACCAAAATGGGTGCCCGGTCAGAATGGGTTAACAGGATCTCAGCCCCTGCCCCTCTACCACTCTCTGCACGTCTCTGGATGTGGGTCTACAGGTCTGTTGTCAGCCCTTATCTGAACCTATATATGGGTTGCCTGGTTGGATGTGGGTCTACAGGTCTGTTGTCAGCCCTTATCTGAACCTATATATGGGTTGCCTGGTTGGATGTGGGTCTACAGGTCTGTTGTCAGCCCTTATCTGAACCTATATATGGGTTGCCTGGTTGGATGTGGGTCTACAGGTCTGTTGTCAGCCCTTATCTGAACCTATATATGGGTTGCCTGGTTGGATGTGGGTCTACAGGTCTGTTGTCAGCCCTTATCTGAACCTATATATGGGTTGCCTGGTTGGATGTGGGTCTACAGGTCTGTTGTCAGCCCTTATCTGAACCTATATATGGGTTGCCTGGTTGGATGTTGGGTCTACAGGTCTGTTGTCAGCCCTTATCTGAACCTATATATGGGTTGCCTGGTTGGATGTGGGTCTACAGGTCTGTTGTCAGCCCTTATCTGAACCTATATATGGGTTGCCTGGTTGGATGTGGGTCTACAGGTCTGTTGTCAGCCCTTATCTGAACCTATATGTGGGTTGCCTGGTTGGATGTGGGTCTACAGGTCTGTTGTCAGCCCTTATCTGAACCTATATGTGGGTTGCCTGGTTGGATGTGGGTCTACAGGTCTGTTGTCAGCCCTTATCTGAACCTATATGTGGGTTGCCTGGTTGGATGTGGGTCTACAGGTCTGTTGTCAGCCCTTATCTGAACCTATATATGGGTTGCCTGGTTGGATGTGGGTCTACAGGTCTGTTGTCAGCCCTTATCTGAACCTATATATGGGTTGCCTGGTTGGATGTGGGTCTACAGGTCTGTTGTCAGCCCTTATCTGAACCTATATATGGGTTGCCTGGTTGGATGTGGGTCTACAGGTCTGTTGTCTGCATGGCCCTTATCTGAACCTGTATGGGTTGGATGTGGGTCTACTGCAGGTCTGTTGTCAGCCCTTATCTGAACCTGTATGGGTTGGATGTGGGTCTACAGGTCTGTTGTCAGCCCTTATCTGAACCTGTATGGGTTGGATGTGGGTCTACAGGTCTGTTGTCAGCCCTTATCTGAACCTGTATGGGTTGGATGTGGGTCTACAGGTCTGTTGTCAGCCCTTATCTGAACCTGTATGGGTTGGATGTGGGTCTACAGGTCTGTTGTCAGCCCTTATCTGAACCTGTATGGGTTGCCTGGTTATCCTTGAAGCAGGTATTTCAGGCTCGGAGGATAAGTTGGGCCGTGTGGGTTTGTTGCTTAGAATGTCAGGTGAAAATTGTCACAAAGAAATGTCACAATCTCGCGTGCATGCACACGCGTGCATGCACACTGCACGCACACGCACACACACACACACACACACACACACACACACACACGCACACACACACTACAACAAAAGCTAATTAAAACGTGTGGCTATGAAATTGTGGCATCGTTTAATTAAATAAATGATAAGGATGAGCACATGTGATGAGGATGATGCTATATATCATATTAATATTTAGACCTATATTCCAATAACAATAACTCTAATATGCCTGTAATACAGACCAATGATTGATTGATTGATTGAAGTATTTATTAACAGTTTGCAGAATTACAGTATAGGACATTTCAAGCACAAACTCAATACAAAGACTGTTAACTGTGAGTGGACGACACCATAACGCAACAAGAGGGTCCGGTCCACCTTGTTCAATTCATCACAACGTTTAGAGAGAGACGTACAAATATACACTTCTTCATAGCCAAACAATGCACTGCAATAAAGCCCATACATATACAGTATACACAGACCAACTGTGTACTGTAACTGATAACTTACTGTACACCTAATAATAATAATATGCACTGCAACCACAGGAGGAGGATGTCCGCGTTTTACCAATATCTCTAATGCACTGCAAAACAAGACGAGTTCAAAACAAGAGGTGTGTGTGTGTGTGTGTGTGTGTGTGTGTGTGTGTGTGTGTGTGTGTGTGTGTGTGCGCTGCAGCCGGACGGTAAGATATTGCAACTTCAAAAACATGTTTTTTCCACCCAAATATTGACCCCCCCCCCCAAAAAAGAAGAAAGTAGCCACTCAGCCCCAACTGTCGATAACAACAAGTGCGCGATTTGAACCCCCACATTTTAAGCATAATTAAGACACCCCCACCCCCTTTGCATTTTAACAGTTGGTGGTCTATCTATACTATAACATAGGTTGTTATTTACCCGCGTGCATGTGTAGGCTACACTACACACACACACACACACACACACACACACGTCGCAAACACAACGCCATGCAGAGCAGAGAGAGAGAGAGAGAGAGAGTCACAGACACCTCGCCTCGAAATATATCCGATCAGCGACAAACAGAAACATGACATAAGCCCCATTGCTGTGGGTCTATAGTCGGACGCAGACAGACACCACCAGGCTACAGCCTATACACGCTGCTGTCCTCTGCAGCTCCGCGTTACTTTAGAACAACTATACGTGTCTCCACAACATGACTGTAGATAGCCTTACAGGAGAACATAGAAACATATCAACAAACTTCTCCAACGTGAGAGATTCCACTCTCGCACAAAAAAGAAAAAACACCACGGGACATTCCCTATATCTCGCTCTCTCTCTCCCTCTCTCTCTCTCTCTCTCTCTCCTCTGCAACGGGCATGCCCAACACAGCCAACACAAACCGTGATAAAATATTCGGAAATTACTTAAAATTCACAAGTTCGCCGAAAACTCGCAAAGAACGTCGATCGGCGACGCCGAGAGAACGATTGACAGAATCCATAATGTGATCCGACCTCGAACGTTCTCATTGGCAACATATTTATCGACAAAGTATAGCCTATATCGAGAGAGAGTGAGAGAGAGAGAGAGAGAGAGAGAGAGGGAGAGAGAGGGGAGGCGATCGCGCAATTAAAAATTAAATACCCCCCCAAAAAATGCTTGCATAAGTTTTGCACATAAAATGATAGTAAAGTTTACACCGCATCAGAACTGCACAGAAGTATAACAGCACCGTCATAAACAAACAACAACAAGGGAACTCTTCAGCAACATGTCACTGCAGTGTGTGTGTGTGTGTGTGTGTGTGTGTGTGTGTGTGTCAGTCACAGTTCATAGAGTTGGACACACAAAGTGAAGGTTTATAATATAATGAGCAGATTAATCGTGGTGTATAAAACAACACATCATGCACACCCAACCCACCCATCGGGACGGTGCAACCCGCAGAACGACCCCTCTCTCTCTCACACACAGAGAACACAAACACACAGACTATACAACACCAACACACAGCAGAGTTTTTACCCACCAGAAAACTTTCCAGCCGCCGCACTGAGCGTAACTTCACACGGCGGACGGAGCAGCGACCGGTGGAGCCCCGGTGGTTCTAAAGCTCACATTCCATCACCGATCCGAACCCACCGCATGCACACACACACACACACACACACACACACACACACACACACACACAGCTTACCGTGGGAGACGTTACCCCACGCCGCCGACGCCGCCGATCCGATCATCCGCCGGTCGGGTCCTCTCGCTCTCTCTCTCCGCTGCGCGGAACTTTGTATTATTTCAATAACTCTTGTGTGTGTGTACAGTACTACTGTACAGTGTGTGTGTGTAGGCTGTAATATTCGGGGCCTGCCTAAAGAGAGTGGTGTGTGTGTGTGTGTGTGTGTGTGTGATCGGCTCTCTCTCTCTCTCTCTCTCTCTCTCTCTCTCTCTCTCTCTCTCTCTCTCTCCTCTCTCCACCTCGGGGCAGTACAGCAGTTATGGGGCGCGAGCATTGTGGGAGTGTGACGTCAGGGCACTTTCACAAACTTTTTGACTATAGGCCTACACTAACATGCAGGGACAGCTTATGTATGTTACTGTACAGCCTTAATACTATATGTTACTGTATAGAGGCTATACAGCCTTTATTGCCATACTGTACACAGCCTTGTTACTCTACTGTACAGCCCTGCAAACACTGCCTTAATATAGTTCACCTGCACGGTCTGTTTGTCTGTTCGTCTGTCTTCTGACACAAAAACATGCACAAACACACAGAAATAATATAAAGTGTGCAGAATACTTTTAGATGCTTCATAATGCGATCTAATTTGGGGAGCATAATATATATAGGGCCGTTTAAAATAGCGTATTATAATCTAAAAGTCTAAAAAATAATAATCAAAACTAGTATTAGTTATAGCTGTTGTTGAGGTTTTATTATTGAGACCTTGTGGTGATCACGTCGACAGAGAACATGTTTTATTTAGCCTACTTTATTAAAGATACACTTCAAAGGAATTTAGAACAATTAAACAATTATTAATCAATTTCGCCAGATTACCCCTGCATTTTTTTATAGGAATATAAATAGGTTACAATAATTTTGTAAATGTATTCAAAGTGTTTCATTTTAATAACGTCCAAACTTAAACTGCATCGTGCGACCTTAAATTAAATAGAGCCATGATGATGGATTATATGGATATGCTGTGCTACTGTTCACAATTTAATTCATAATAATTATTTATAGCTATTTTTAATGAGTGAATGTGATGCTCATGAAGGTGCAGACACGTTTCCTTATTTTAGTGAACGAAAAATAATATGTACCATATTAGAAATTACATTTTGCACACGTTTAATTACATATTCATTTGTAGGCTAATCTTCCCTGGCATTATATATTGCCATGAAGAGAAGTCTGACTTTTAACTGTCTCTTTCATAATATAAGAAGTTTTAGGTTTTCTCCACCATAAAGGACGTTGAATTCAAGTGATTATATAACATCAAAGGGCCCAATTAATTAATCAAATTCATAATTGGGCTATAATTAACGGATGCAAACTATTAAGGCTCTCCACAAACATGCACCCCAAATTCTGTTTGTATTTCTCAATTTACTTCTACATAAAGATAAAAAATAAAATATAAAAGAAATAAAATTAATAAACCAAAAAAAAATGCACCCCAAATAAATCCCCCCAAAAACAAAACAATATCTTAATATATAGCATGAGAGTTCCAATAATATGAATTCGTCTTTATATAGCCTTATAATATGTGGCACTTTAATTGTTTTGCGGGGGTTATTATTATTATTATTATTATTATATTTTTTATCTCGTTTCAATGGCTTTTTTCCCCCCTCAATGTTGACAACATAAGGGTGGAATTCTGCGAGATTCTCGGTGAGGAGGAGGAGGAGGGTCCGAGAGGAGAGGGGGGGGGGGGGGGGGGGGGGGGCTTGACGCGCGGAATGCCCTCAGCAGCAGCATGGAATGTGGATGTGGGGGGGGGGGGGACCCACCATGTGCAATTCCTCCGGTGGTCCCGTTTCTCCACCTTGTTGTTTTGCATGGGGGGGGGAATTACTTCCAGGGCACATCAAGCCGTTTCCTCTCCTCTACCCCCCCCCCCTCCTCCTCCCCCCCTCCTCCCCCATACCCCCCTCCCTCCCTCCCCAACCAACCAACCTACCAACCCCCAACCCAACCCAAGTTACCCAACACACACAACACAGTAAAAAAAACCCTGAGTGATTTAACTGCATGATGGGAGACTCTCTGAGAGGTATATAATATTTATATATTTATATATGACCCTTAAGGATGGTTTTTGGTTCCATGTGTTGCCTTGCCTATATATATATATAGCTATATAGTCTCATATAGTTAACTTAAATGAACACTGGGGATTTTATTTTATTTTTCATTTTATTTGACAGTGAGTGAACCATGCAAAACAAACCAAAGTTAAGTTGGACCAAGCCAGAAGCCGCGGGTGGTGGATGTGTGTGTGTGTGTGTGTGTGTGTGTGTGTGTGTGTAGAGTAGGCTAGAGTTGAGTAGAGAGTGTTGGGGGTGGGGTGCATGGCTATGGGGCAGTCAGTCTTCAGCCTCTCGGAGGGTTCAATACAGAAGACCTGGAGTCTGCTGTTGTACAATTGTGTTGTCCAGTCCACACTCCACAGGAACATGCATGCCTCGATCCCCTGCATGCGCAAAGTTCATTATATATATATACCTGTTGTTGTTGTTGCTGAGTTAATTGTGCTTATAGCCTAGTGTACGCTAATAAGAAATGCAGTGAGGAATATAATGGTGTCAGGATATGAAGAGCTTACATGTTTGTGCGTGAGGAGAGATGTCATTTTGGACTTTTAGTCTGCAGGTATTTCTCAACCACGAATGAATCCCCGATGGTCGGAATTTTGTTTATATATATATATATATATATATATATATATAGTTCAAGGAAGACGCTGCTCATTTTAAACAATCAAGCCATGATCTATAGCAAACATATACCGAGTAAATAGCGGTTTTGTGATTTCACACAATGCACGATTTGTTAAAGATTAATTGTTGTTTAGTGTTAAGACAAAAAGCTAGCTGTTTAAAACTGACTATTTTAACTGTAGGCTATATGAAACGTTTATAGACACTACTTTATAAGACGTGATTGATACTGATATAAAAACATATATATGCATAAAAACGAATTTCCTATAAAGTGTATTTCTAATAAGTGGTTTCCTCAAAGCCAACACCCGAAAACAAATGATGAATTCTATGAGAATGCAGCCTGTAATCCTTGTTTTTAGTTTTTTTATTTTGTATGTTTTGCCATGGCTTCTCTTGTGTTTTTAATAAGAGATCTGAGAAATAAATTCACTGTTTCACACAACATGCTTATATAGCATGATGTTGACATGGTGTAAAACTTAAAAATGCATTCACATGATCACCTCCTTTCAGATTTGTGTCAGTTGATAAATATGTAACCAAGATCTCTATGAAAGCAACACATGTTATTCTAATGTGTAAATGCAGGCCTCGACACCAATTAAACACATTCAGCTCGTAGGTCCATAAATACCAAATCATCCAAAAACATTTGTCAAATTCACACATTTTGTTTTCTATATATTTATAGGCTATATATTATGTTTTTATGGAATAAAATCTAATATGGTAATCTGGTCACAATCACACACAAATTATAGAGTTTATACTTAATACTTATACTAAATCTAAACATTCGTCTGTCTGTCTGTCTGTCTGTCTGTCTGTCTGTCTGTCTGTCTGTCTGTCTGTCTGTCTGTCTGTCTGTCTGTCTGTCTGTCTGTCTGTCTGTCTGTCTGTCTGTCTGTCTGTCTCTCTGTCTGTCTGTGTCTCTCTGTCTGTCTGTGTCTCTCTGTCTCTCTGTCTCTCTGTCTCTCTGTCTCTGTCTCTGTCTCTCTCTCTCTCTCTCTCTGTCTCTCTGTCTCTCTCTCTCTCTCTCTCTCTCTCTCAATTCTAGATAGATAGATTGTATTTCGGTCCATAAAAGGAAAGGGCCGGAGGAACCTTATGGAGCGGGTCTGATAGGCGCTATATTGATATTGATATTGAACCAGGTCGCTTCTTTTTCTCCTGCCTATAATATTGTGTGTTTCAATAATTAACTGGTTAAGTCAGAAGTTCTGACATTTTTTGGGTTCCAGTACCGAACCAACTTTTATGGTTCTGACTCAGAACCATAAAAGTTGGTTCGGTACTGGAACCCAGAAAATGTCCGCCGGTTCTGTGAAAACACCAAAGGTTCCAAGAATCTATAGTTCTATATAATTACGGAACCAGTTCTGGAACCATGGGTATATTTTGGTGGAAAGGATTCAGGTGTTTTTGCGGCACATTGTGTTACACCAGTAAGACGCGCAAACGCAGCTGAGACCCTGCAGATCATGTCTGTCTGTCTGTGTGTCTGTCCCGCTGTTACTGTATATGTGGACCTGGCCCCTTTTGTGCCCATATATGGAGTTGATGCAACACACTCCATATTTGGATAGCGGGACAGACAGACACACAGACACACAGACACACAGACATGATCTGCTAGGTCTCATAGTAAGTGCTCACTGCGTTCGCAATCACTGCGTTCGCAATTATTTAAAGCTCAGGCTGTTATTGCTGCCCCCCTCAGGAGATGTTTATAGTATATAACAAATATGAACAGGCAGTAAAAAGTAGAATATTGACAATGTATATAATAAAGCATGTGAGGCATCATGCACAGTCTGAACCTCTCGTATACATTTACCTGTGAGACTGTAACACATGGAACACACATGGGCCCCTTTTGAATCTCACCGTTACATAAACAGAGTGAAATAAACAAGGATTACTTTGACATTGTATATAGATTGGGGTCCCCCAGGGGGGTCATTAAAATAAGGTTGAGATTCACTGGTTTTAAACCAGTGGTTTAACCTAGAGCTACTGTTAGGATGTGATTGGCACCACATGATGGGCACGGCACCACATCACTCGCTGGGGATGTTTGGGTTGCTTTTCCTCTACACGGTTTCATTCCTGCAGGATTCCCAAGGGCAGAGAGGGAGAGAGAGAGAGAGAGACAGAGAGATGGACAGACCCCGTTTCCAGACCTATAAGCGGAAAACGGTTTTGCGCCGCGGACAAAAGAAGGTTTCCGTGTCGCGTTTGAGGAAATGGTGCGCTGTGACTGGCCAGTCGCTGTGATTGACAGCCTACGCCTAAACCTAACCCTAACCTCAGTAAAACTATACCTAAACCTAACCCTAAACCTAACCCTAACCTCAGTAAAACTATACCTAAACCTAACCCTAAACCTAACCCTAACCTCAGTAAAACTATACGTAACCCTAACCCTAAACCTAACCCTAACCTCAGTAAAACTATACCTAAACCTAACCCTAAACCTAACCCTAACCTCAGTAAAACTACACCTAAACCTAACCCTAACCTCAGTAAAACTATACCTAAACCTAACCCTAACCTCAGTAAAACTATACCTAAACCTAACCCTAAACCTAACCCTAAACCTAACCCTAACCTCAGTAAAACTATACCTAAACCTAACCCTAACCTCAGTAAAACTATACCTAAACCTAACCCTAAACCTAACCCTAAACCTAACCCTAACCTCAGTAAAACTATACGTAACCCTAACCCTAACCTCAGTAAAACTATACCTAAACCTAACCCTAAACCTAACCCTAACCTCAGTAAAACTATACGTAACCCTAACCCTAACCTCAGTAAAACTATACCTAAACCTAACCCTAAACCTAACCCTAACCTCAGTAAAACTATACGTAACCCTAACCCTAACCTCAGTAAAACTATACCTATACCTAACCTCAGGGGGGCGTTTCCAAGAACCCGAACACGACACGATTACCCCACTAGCCTGGTGGATGGAGAAAAAGCTCCACTTCCGCAGACGACTTGCCACGGAGGAGGAGAGTGCTTTCCGGGAAGCTGGCCGTCGCGCAAGTCGTCCATGAAGTGGAGCTTTTTTCTCCATCCACCAGCCGTCTATAAAAACCCGGTTTTGAAGCTGTGTGCGCAGCCGAAAACTTTGCGCAGCTCTTTTGATAGTGTGGCAGTACCCTCTACCCAGTGTGAGGCGAGCGAGTCTGACGCCGCCGGTGTGCGATAGGTTCATTGGAAATAACGGAGGCGGCTGTTTTGACGCGCGGCGTTCACAGACGGTGTGTCACGTGTTGGGCTTTTAAGTCGTCTGCGGAAGTGGAGCTTTTTCCCCCGATCCACCAGCCGCCTAAAAACCCGGTTTTGAAGCTGCGCGCAGCCGAAAACTTTGCGCAGCTCTTTTGATAGTGTGGCAGTACCCAGTGAGAGAGAGAGAGAGAGACAGAGGGAGGACAGACAGTCAGAAAGGAAGACAGAGGGGGAATGACTTCCCGGTATAACTGGGGAGTTGTTTGTTGACATGGTGGTCTGAGGCCACATTCAGGTTGATTGCTGCTGACGGACTGGTTGGTTGTTTGCTGTCGGCTATTTAGAGCCGTGTGGATTGATTTTTAACTATCTCACCAGATGCCACATGAGTGGCTCAAGGGTAGAGTGGCCCGGATGGGAACCGCAAGGTTGCCAGTTCGAACCCTGTATGTGTGCAGGACTCCCACCCCCAGAGTTAGAGTCGAAGTGTCCTTGAGCAAGAAGACTCTGAACCCCCTGATTGCTCCCGATGTGCAGGTCGGTGCCTCGCATGGTTTCCGCCGCCATCGGCGTGTGGATGTATATATAGACTGTCTGAGACACACTTTATATTAAAATGCAATAAATATGATAATATAAGAGCAGAATATTTTCAGGAAATTTGAGTTGTAGATCCCAAGTTTTAAGGAACTAGATGACAAACAAGTCATTCTGTTAGAAGAGGGACCTGCAGCACAGCTGGCTACACAGTACAGTATGTGACTACAGTATGTCACAAAATGAGGGACAAATAGAAAACAACACAAAACTATATTGACACACACACACACACACACACACACACACACACACACACACACACACCACGGACACTTTAATACTGTACATTTTGATCATTTGCATATTTTATTGTTCAATTCAATTCAATTCAATTTTATGAAAGTGTCAAATCACAACAAGTTGTCTCAAGACACTTTACAACCAACAAAGATCCACCCAGAGCAAAGCAATATAAGTTAATATTGTAAGTTAATATTCTATTTGTATATATGTTTGATATTGTTTTCTGTTATATTTTTATATATTTTTGCTGCATTGTATGCTTTGGCAATACTGTAGCCTAGTTATTACATTCATGGCAATAAAGCTAATTGAATTGAATTAAATTGAATTGAACTGAACTGAACTGAGCTGAGCTGAGCTGAGCTGAGCTGAGCTGAGCTGAATTGAATTGAATTGAATTGAATTGAATTGAATTGAATTGAATTGAATTGAATTGAATTGAATTGAACTGAATTGAATTGAATGCGCAATGTATGTAAACCCATTTAGCATTTATGCCACTTAACGTTTTCAATTCAAAGGATCTTTATTGGCATGAGAAAACATACGTTTACATTGCCAAAGCAGAAAGAACAATACAACAATACAGTAATACAATCAAAACAAAAATGATGTACATTTGAAGGTCAGAATCTTCAATAGATCAACTTCTATGTACCAAGATCACTCGATGCAGGTATAGTGCAGGAATATACACAACAATGACTAGTCTTTAGTCTCCCGTGCACTCTCCCGGTGCATCTGCCACCCCCCCTCCCTCTCTCTCTCTGTCTCTCTACCATGCTCGTGCCACCAGGGTCCAGGAACCCTCTCACATGAAGCCACCACATGAGAACAACACCACCATGCAGCACATCGAGCTGATTCCAAGTCAGCCACTCCCTTAACTGTGTTCACCACACACCTAATGAGTCCTGATTAGACAGAGAGAGAGAGAGAGAGAGGGAGGGAGGGAGGGAGAGAGAGAGAGAGAGAGAGAGAGAGAGAGAGGGACAGCCATCACAAACGGATGGTCTCTCTTAAATAAAGAGAGAGAGAATGTGTTCCCTAACAGTAGTCTCTCTCTCTTAAATAAAGAGAGAGAATCCGTTCTCTAACAGTAGTCCAATCCGTCCCAATCTCTCCTTGTCACCCCCCCCCCCCCCCCCCCCCTCCCCTGCTATAAACACACGCGAACACTTCTAAAATGGAACTGATCATTTCCATTCCCGTTTACTGGAAACCCAGAGAGAGAGAGATCCTTAAAAAAAGTAACATCAGTGAAAACACAATTAGCAGCGGGACAGTTTGGACCACATCTGGAGTGTATTTCATTGCCACCAGAATACCCAGAATCCCTCCCTTTTTGGGGGTTCCACACAGTGCCACATTGGCTATATGAATGTTTGGTTTAACACAGATGGGTGGTTCACTTTACGCTGTATAGCAGAGACTAGTGATAAACAGCTTAGAAAGTCTGAAGAAACCGCTGCGACAGAGAGAGAGAGAGAGAGAGAGAGACAGAGACAGAGACAGAGACAGAGACAGAGACAGAGACAGAGACAGAGAGACAGAGTTACTGATCCAAAACTGAGGAAGATGTTGACTATGTACAGACTCAGCGACCACCGCCTGGCAATAGAAACAGGCAGACACAGACAGAACTGGCTGCCTAGAGAAGAAAGACTGTGTTCACTCTGCTCTCAAGGGGAGGTGGAGACGGAACTACACTTTCTGTTACAATGCGACAAGTATAAAGACATCAGAGAATCATTCTTCCCTAAATTTAAAGAAAAATATAAATAATTTGAATCCACCATTATTAACTCATCACTCCAATATGTTCTGGGAGAACAGTCCAAATGCACAGTTTTGGCAGCAAAATATGTATGGAGTTTTCATCAACTGAGGGACAGCCAGTGGACAGAAGAGACAGGTATATCTGTCTGAACAGGGTCATTAAGTTGCTGTTATGTTTATGTTTATGTTTGTTAATTTATTTTCATTGTTACTGTATTGCTTGTTGTTCATTTTTGTTGGGATGTTTATTGACTTTTGTTTTGTTGTATGTACGCTTTGGCAATGTAAAACATATTTATCATGCCAATAAAGCCTTTTGAAATTGAGAGAGAGACAGAGAGACGGAGAGACAGAGACAGAGAGACAGAGACAGAGAGACAGAGAGAGAGAGAGAGAGAGAGAGAGAGACAGATCACAGCCCCTCCAGTGTTGTAGAGATGGCACGTGCGTCCATGCCGTTGCCTCACAGTGCATGTGGTGCGCACGGAGGAAGTTCCTTTGCCATGTGCTGTCGATGAGAGATTTCCTTTACTTTGGCTCAGCATTTTTTTTCACATATACAGTTTGGGACATAATATACAAGACAAGAGTAAATGGGTCACGGGCCTGTTCTCTGCTGTAGGCAGCAAGCACATATCAGACAGTTATATACAGTATGTATATGAATGAGCCTCTGCATCCCAGCCAGGGGAAATGGTGCATTTATATATTATATAGCGCCTTTATCCATGAA
Source organism: Protomyctophum bolini (assembly GCF_963924005.1). Taxonomy (NCBI): domain Eukaryota; kingdom Metazoa; phylum Chordata; class Actinopteri; order Myctophiformes; family Myctophidae; genus Protomyctophum; species Protomyctophum bolini. The sequence continues at coordinate 1,249,440 of NC_137866.1, forward strand.
GGCGCTTTACATAGATTAGTGCATTACATTCACCCATTCACACACACATTCACATTCACACACCTTTACATAGATTGTGCATTAGGCTACATTCACACACACATTCACATTCACACACCTTTACATAGATTGTGCATTAGGCTACATTCACACACACATTCACATTCACACACCTTTACATAGATTGTGCATTAGGCTACATTCACACACACATTCACATTCACACACCTTTACATAGATTGTGCATTAGGCTACATTCACACACACATTCACATTCACACACCTTTACATAGATTGTGCATTACATTCACCCATTCACACACCTTTACATAGATTGTGCATTAGGCTACATTCACACACCTTTACATAGATCGTGACATTACATTTACCCATTCACACACACATTCACATTCACACACCTTTACATAGATTGTGCATTACATTCACCCATTCACACACCTTTACATAGATTGTGCATTACATTCACCCATTCACACACCTTTACATAGATTGTGCATTACATTCACCCATTCATACACCTTTACATAGATTGTGCATTAGGCTACATTCACACACACATTCACACACCTTTACATAGATTGTGCATTACATTCACCCATTCACACACCTTTACATAGATTGTGCATTACATTCACCCATTCACACACCTTTACATAGATTGTGCATTAGGCTACATTCACACACACATTCACACACCTTTACATAGATCGTGACATTACATTCACACACACACACACACACACACACACACACACACACACACACACACACACACACACACACACACACACACACACACACACACACACACACACACACACATTCACACACCTTTACATACTGTAGATTGTGCATTACATTCACCCATTCACACACACATTATATAATGTAGAAAGACATGAACTCAGGGTGACACATGCACAACACAGGTCTCCATGCAGCCTAAAAATAATCGCATAATGTCTCTCAAACTTGAGACATTGCTATTATATTATGATCCCTATTAAAACTGTATATTCTTTCAGAGCAAACGTTTTTAAACTCAAATCTTTTTCCTGGAATAACATATTTTCAGATGGGGGTCGGAGGCCAATTACGTATAATTTCTGGGGTCCTTTTGACATTAAATATTGAGCACCACTGATACAGAAACTTAGGTATTTCAGAAAACTGTCATTTTTTCAGGCCTAGCATATATATCCACTCCTTAGCAGGCAATCCCCCGTGCTGTGGCATAACTTGTGGCAGTGACGTAATTAGGAACATTTGCTGTGCGATAACGCTCGGGCCGTTCGGGGCTGAAAGGCCAGAATTAGAGGTAGGAAGGAGCTGTTTGATGAGGGCTATCGGGTCCCAGCCGGGCTGCAGGGTTCTGATAAGGCTGAAGGGAGTCGCCTGGCTGTCCGCCTACACAACCACGTCACAAGGCCCGGTCGCTGCCACAGGGGGATCCTCACCGAGGAGATGGAAAGGATAGAGAAATATGTTTGTCAACATATTCATTTTTATGAACTTTCCTTTAGTTTTTTGACAGACTTTTTTTTCCACAAATCCCTTCAGATTCCATGCAGGCAATACCCTGAGTTGCGCTTCATTAACTTCTTAACTTCATTTTTGATTCATTGATTGCTTGATTAAAGTATTTATTAACAGTTTGTAGAATTACAGTAGCCTACATTTCAAGCACACCTCAATACAAAGACTGTTAACTGTAGTCTGTGAGTGGACGACACCATGAAGCATATTACACTTGTTTACAACAGCGTCCACCTTGTTCAATTCATCATGACATTTAGAGACGTACAGATAGACACTTCTATATAAAGCCAAAAACAAGAAATCATCATAAAGGATTTCCCTTTTATGTTGTGTTTTTACTGGTAAATAAATGTATAACTGCTGCAATTATTCCTCATTATTTGTTTTGTATTTAATTTAAGTTATTTATGCATACGTACATGTCCAAGTTGGACCGGAAGTGCCATTGTTTTGGCTCTTGCGGAACCCTTTATATGGCCGTCTGGTGTCAGGTAGACGAGAGACATGGTTGCACACCTGTCATTTGACAGTGTGATGCAGAAGTTCATATATGTGTCGCTGTGTTCATGGCCATGGCACGGGCACAAGTGATCTTCTCATTCCCTTATGCTTGTAGAGCAGCCAGTAAGGTATGTTGAATACTGTTTGCATGTTATTTTGGACTGTATCTTCTTTATTTCATTCATGCATTATATGCTGTATTGTTAATTTGTTTATGCCATGTTATACTAAGCATTTGTGTACTTTTTGTTGTTGTTTATTAGTTCGATGTTGGTTTGTGTGCTTTGTGTTTTTGGACAAGAGCAGATGGAGTGTGTCTACTGTCTAGAACTATGGTAAACCTCTCCTCCAGGTGTGTTGTTGTGTTTTCAGTGTGTTTAGAGGCTGTGGTAGTAAACATCACCTCCAGGTGTGTTGGAGGCCATGCTTTCAGTGTGTTCAGAGCCTGTGATAGTAAACCTCTCCTCCAGGTGTGTTTAACGCAATGTTTTCAGTGTGTTCAGAGCCTGTGATAGTAAACCTCTCCTCCAGTGGTGTTGGACGCCATGTAAACATCACCTCCAGGTGTGTTGGAGGCCATGCTTTCAGTGTGTTCAGAGCCTGTGATAGTAAACGTCACCTCCAGGTGTGTTGGACGCCATGTTTTCAGTGACAACACTGAAAGGTCAGCTGGATCTATTTCCTTCTGAAACACGTATAGGTGCAAAGATGTAGCAAGTTGAGGACATGTTGAATAAGTTCACCTCTTCCCCACATCCTCTGCACCCTATCCTAAGTTCACCTCTTCAGACTTCTCATTCTGATTCTATCATTTCTCTGTGACAGATGATTTGTGCACTCTGTTAAAACCCTCGATGTTAGTTAGTGTACCAATGGAATCCAAGGGACCCAAAGGGTGGTACCGTGGTAATAAGGGTCTGTTTGATTCTATTTGCATACTCTCAGAAACAGTTTTTTACTGAGAAACAACATATATCAATATTTCATGAGGTTGTTGTTATAAATATCTTATGCAAATGTGGAAATGTCTCCATATATTTCATATGTAACCAGTATGTCTCATCTGCAGCTGAAAAACAAACTTTCACTTTCAGTAATTTCAGTAGGCCTACTACAGTAAACATACAGTAAACTACAGTAAATATACAGTAAACAGAAGATTTAGCATTTTATTGTACGGCCCGATTTCAGCTATTTGCTTTGGGGACCATGAATGATAGTTAGTTTTTGTATATCGTTATATTCATTGCACTTGTAACAGAATCTGATTGAGTCATTTGGAGGAATAATGGGGATGATAAATGACTATTATAATTATATAATGTACTGCTGTACATATTTACTTATAGATGCACATTTGCATGGATATATAGTTTTTAAAGCCATGTGGATCACCAAAGGAAAATTATTATGCTTGGTTGTTTGGTTTACATTTAAATTAAATTACTAAATTACATAATTATAAAAGAAACATGTGTATGAATAGTGGTGATAATGAAACTTTTTTTTTGTATTGTAATAATTTATGTGAATCGATTTCTATAATTAATACTTCCCCTGGGGGCCACTCTCAAGGACCCCTGGAGACCACTCTCAAGGACCCTGGGGACCACTCTCAAGGACCCTGGGGGCCCCCAGATCGATATAACTGTCTGTAGTTACTTGTATTCATACATACTAGACTTACTGCTAAGTCAGAGACATTGGTGTGAATTTTATTGTGTCCCTTGTGACGAATACTAATAATACATGACTAAATGTGTATGGACATTTGAGCTGCTCTGACATACCCTACCGTAGGCCTACCGTCTCCTGGCACAGATAATGATGTCTTTAGTGTGACATGTTTAAGCAATTATCACTCCGTTGAGTCAAACAAGGCATCGTTGGCATCTGCTTTTTGACATGTTATTATTTGAACCACAAGGATGAAAGTGAGACAGTGTGTATACGAGACAGACACAGACACAGAGAGAGAGAGAGAGAGAGGGAGAGCTCAGCTATGATTTAAATTAAACACAGTAAAATCCACTGTTAATATATATTCATTTGTAACTCTGAGAGTGTACACACATGTTGTACACTCTCAGAGTTAAATGCACACAGAGGATTTTACAGTAAAGAGACAAAGGTTTGACACTGACTGTACTGTACCCGGCATGCAACAACACACAACAAGTCGTTTATTGTGTGTATAGGCTATACTGGAACTGGAACCATGGCCTGCAAGTGTGTACGCTTTAAATTAAATTAAATTGCACAGAAATGTGCAAGCTATACAAACCTGAAGTGAAACTGATTGATTGATTATGTGATGATAATGATGAAGATGATGAATACTGAAGAATTGATATTGATATGACAGTGATGATTATGATGATGTTCATTGGTTAAAGTGAGTGAATGACAGATATTTCTTCATTTTCCCCTCTGTATGACATGTCAAAAAACAGATTTTTCATTCTGTGAATCAATATCGTTGGTGTCTTTGAAAGCTGATAACTGCAACTACGCTACCACTTGGGAACTGCTATCACGTTGAAATATTATCTAGGGATATAGACCTTTAAAAAAAAAACATGACAAAGCATTTGCCACCTTGAATGTTCCTCAATAGTGAAAATTCTGTTCTGGGCCTATATGGACTAGACCCTGAACAGTGGGCTTCCTTGGGCATGTTGTGCCCACATGTGCATTTGGGATGAAGGACTTAATGACAGAGATCTGGGATCACTGCTCCTCGTTCCATGCGTGTCTTCATATTGGACAGAACACTGATTGGGTCCATCTGATTTGTCTTCATATTGGACAGAACACTGATTGGGTCCATCTGATTTGTCTTCATATTGGACAGAACACTGATTGGGTCCATCTGATTTCCAGGAGAACAGCAGACTGCAGTCAGAGGAGCTTAATGCAATTCATACAATGTGAACTTTCTCTGACCACCACGAGGGAAAACGTATAGTTCTTTTTTATCATTCTGCAGCAGAATAGATATATAGCCGCCAGAGACAATATCAGCCAAAACATCATGAGATATTTTCAGCGACTAATTTTATTTATTTTTTATATATATCTTTTTTTTTTAGCTTCTTCTGCCATTATTGATAGGTTGAAGGTAGACTGACATGCAGGACATGGGGAGAGGGGAGTCGGGCCCACGGCACGCCGTCAGGCTGGCTCAGCAGCCTATAGGTGCCCAGCAGACGGTTTGAGCTAACCGTCTGGGCCGCGATTATTATCTTTTATTTCCCCTTCATTTTATATTTTTAATGGAGGGACAGACAGTATAGGCTGACAGGCAATGGGGAGGGAGATGGGGGGGGGGGGGGGGGGGACACATGCAGTAAAGGCCGTTGCAGGGATCGGGAGTCGAGCCCGCGGCACACTGCCAGACTGGGTTACCAGCCAGGGTGCCTGGACCTCGCAGCGACTATTGTTTATGATGGATTTTTAGGTTTACAGGAAATATGTGTTATTTTTGTTCTGTCAGATTACAACGTCAATATACACCCCTTTAATTTGATCGGTCAGTCAGTCAGTCAGTCAGTCAGTCAGTTAGCCAGCCAGCCACACACACACACACACACACACACACACACACACACACACACACACCTTTTAAGACAGCCTTTCCAACTCCGTTTCGGACAGTCAGTTATGCAAAATGATATGCCTGAATGACAATGGTATTATGACATATTCATATATTGATTAATTGGGACAATTAAACACTTCAGCATATTCAAAGTGTATATATTTGTTCGTCTCTAAATGTTTTGATGAATTGAACAATAAGGTGGACCCTCTTGTAAACAAGTGTAATGCTTTATGGTGTCGTCCACTCACAGTTAACAGTCTTTGTAATGAGTTGTGCTTGAATTGTACTGTAATTATGCAAACTGTTAATAAATACTTCAATCAATCAATCAATCAATCAATCCAGCAGGCAGCTCCCTGTCCAAGTCCATGCGCAGTGCGCACGCGCAGTGCAGCAGTGCATGCTGGGATACAGGCAGGACGGAGGAGGAACTCAAGGAAGGAACGTCCACAACAATGGCGGCGCATCAACAACACCCGGCCTGGAGCCTCCGTCTCCTTCCCTCTCTCTGCTCCCTGCTCTGGGCCCTCCTGCTCCGGGCGAGGCCGGCCGTGGCTGCCGAGCTGCAGTGGGATGGAGGCGGATACGTGCTGTACTGTCCCTGCATGGGTAAAGACCACAGTATTAGGATCCTATCCTGCTGCTAGTGACGGTAGTGGAGCTAGCAGCTACATGCTAGCTGCTCTGGGACACTAGTGTAGAGCCCGTAGTATGATCATATCCTACTAGTGACTGAGCTAGCAGCTGCTCTGGGAACACAGTAGAGCCCGTATTAGGATCCTATCCTACGATAGCCCCGAGCTAGCAGCTACATGCTAGCTGCCAGAGCCATCTAATTACGACATTGAGGGGGCAGAAACCCAGCGCTGTTCATTACATGCAGCCTGAAAAGAGGGACAAGCTGGAGTTTGAAATGCATTGTTTTCAACGAGTTCGGCGCACATAAGAGCTATTTCAGGCATGTGTGCAACATGACAACTGTTTTAAAGTATTGTACAGTGACAACTAGGGTCTATGTAATGTTTATGTTGTACGATTACTACAAAACAATCTAAAATAAAATGGAATTTAAGATCATTAAAGCTGGGCTGTTGCCGCCTGGGTCCAATGCATTTCTGTATGCCTACTTCCAGTCCCCATGAAGTGAACAGAGTTTGTGTAACTGTGTCTTACTCTATGGCTCTGGTAGCTACAGTACAGCCTACAAGTCAATAAGTCATCCAACAGTAGCTGTATCAGACAGTGTGAATGCTGTGATTAGTGCATGCTGTGATTATAGCCGCAATTTGCAACTCTAGATTTTTTTTTAAATAATGGGATGAATCTAGAGTTGCAATACCCTCCATTGACTCCCCGCTCATCCAATTTGCATTTGCGATCTGCTTGTATTAAACAATGTTAAACTCACCGACATTGCAGCTCAGGGCCAAGCTTAAATTATCCTCTTTCAATCTGCCAAGCTTTTGTGTCGTCAAAAAATCCACCGTAGAGATGTTATGAGCTACTTTCTGTCAATACATTCTCTGCAGGTGATTTTTTTTTTTTAAGTGTTGGAGTTTGGAAGCACTTGTTTTTATTAACGGGTCGCGCTGCTGCCTCCTGCATTATGTGCAAATTCAAAACAGGTGGTGGTACGCAGGGCTGTTCAGTGACTTCGACAAGTGCTTCCAAACTCCAGCACTTAAAAAAAGAATCACCCGCATAGAATTTCTTGACAGAAAGTAGCTCATAACGTGTCTACGGTGGATTTTTATGAAACAATAGCTCGGCAGATTGAAAGAGGGTAATTCAAGCTTGGCCCAGAGCTGCAATGTTGGTGAGTTTAACGTTGTTTAACCCATTCTGACCGGGCACCCATTTTGGTGTTCAGCATCATGTTATGCTTTACCTATTGAAAAATAGCAGATCTACAAGCTCATATCGCGCCACCGAGTGGCGCGATACGAGCTTGTAGGTCTGCTATTTTTGAAAAATTCGAAGAACGACTGACATTTTTAGAATCTGATCTCAGGTCAGAATGGGTTAATCAGACCAGTGTGTGTCCCGTGGAAACCTCGTATGAATCTGATCTCAGGTCAGAATGGGTTAAAAACAAATCTAGAGTTGCAAATTTGCGGCTGAGCTGTGACTAGTGACGGGAATGCGACTTTATATTTACCGTATGTGTATCGCTGTGCTTTCATCCAGCATCTCAAATAACATGGACGGTAAAAAAGGTTTTTCACCGATTTGGGCAACTTTCTAGTCTCACTCACCAGTGAGTGAGTCTCTCCACCCTTTTTATTTATTGTATTATTTTATTTTATTTCAATGACCGCCCTGTGCAACCCTCCTGTGTTGATTTAATTTTATTTGGAATTTTACCATTTTGTGCAGCGGGTCTGATGTATTTATTATTATTATTGTTGTGTTATTGTTATTCCTTCCATGTTGGTCCTTCAGGTCGCTTTGGAAACCAGGCCGACCACCTGCTGGGCTCCCTGGCGTTCGCCAAGATGTTGAACCGCACCCTGGCAGTGCCACCCTGGATAGTGTATCGCCACCATTCACCCCCATACACTAACGTACGTATAGACATCTGTTCACCCCATACACTAACGTACGTATACTATAGAGAGTAGAGACATCTATTCACCCCATACACTAACGTACGTATACTATAGAGACATCTATTCACCCCATACACTAACGTACGTATACTATAGAGACATCTATTCACCCCATACACTAACGTACGTATAGACATCTATTCACCCCATACACTAACGTACGTATACTATAGAGACATCTATTCACCCCCATACACTAATGTACGTATACTATAGAGACATCTATTCACCCCCATACACTAACGTATGTATATTATAGAGACATCTATTCACCCCCATACACTAACGTACGTATATTATAGAGACATCTATTCACCCCATACACTAATGTACGTATACTATAGAGACATCTATTCACCCCCATACACTAACGTACGTATACTATAGAGAACTCTATTCACCCCATACACTAACGTACGTATAGACATCTATTCACCCCATACACTAACGTACGTATACTATAGAGACATCTATTCACCCCATACACTAACGTACGTATAGACATCTATTCACCCCATACACTAACGTACGTATACTATAGAGACATCTGTTCACCCCCATACACTAACGTACGTATACTATAGAGACATCTATTCACCCCATACACTAATGTACGTATACTATAGAGACATCTATTCACCCCATACACTAATGTACGTATACTATAGAGACATCTATTCACCCCATACACTAATGTACGTATACTATAGAGACATCTGTTCACCCCATACACTAACGTACGTATACTATAGAGACATCTATTCACCCCATACACTAACGTACGTATACTATAGAGACATCTATTCACCCCATACACTAACGTACGTATAGACATCTATTCACCCCATACACTAACGTACGTATACTATAGAGACATCTATTCACCCCCATACACTAATGTACGTATACTATAGAGACATCTATTCACCCCCATACACTAACGTACGTATATTATAGAGACATCTATTCACCCCCATACACTAACGTACGTATATTATAGAGACATCTATTCACCCCATACACTAATGTACGTATACTATAGAGACATCTATTCACCCCCATACACTAACGTACGTATACTATAGAGACATCTATTCACCCCATACACTAACGTACGTATAGACATCTATTCACCCCATACACTAACGTACGTATACTATAGAGACATCTATTCACCCCATACACTAACGTACGTATAGACATCTATTCACCCCATACACTAACGTACGTATACTATAGAGACATCTGTTCACCCCCATACACTAACGTACGTATACTATAGAGACATCTATTCACCCCATACACTAATGTACGTATACTATAGAGACATCTATTCACCCCATACACTAATGTACGTATACTATAGAGACATCTATTCACCCCATACACTAATGTACGTATACTATAGAGACATCTGTTCACCCCATACACTAACGTACGTATACTATAGAGACATCTATTCACCCCATACACTAACGTACGTATACTATAGAGACATCTATTCACCCCATACACTAACGTACGTATACTATAGAGACATCTATTCACCCCATACACTAACGTACGTATAGACATCTATTCACCCCATACACTAATGTACGTATACTATAGAGACATCTATTCACCCCATACACTAATGTACGTATACTATAGAGACATCTATTCACCCCATACACTAATGTACGTATACTATAGAGACATCTGTTCACCCCATACACTAACGTACGTATACTATAGAGACATATATTCACCCCATACACTAACGTACGTATACTATAGAGACATCTGTTCACCCCATACACTAACGTACGTATACTATAGAGACATCTATTCACCCCCATACACTAACGTACGTATACTATAGAGACATCTATTCACCCCATACACTAACGTACGTATACTATAGAGACATCTATTAACCCCATACACTAATGTACGTATACTATAGAGACATATATTCACCCCATACACTAACGTACGTATACTATAGAGACATCTGTTCACCCCATACACTAACGTACGTATACTATAGAGACATCTGTTCACCCCATACACTAACGTACGTATACTATAGAGACATCTATTCACCCCCATACACTAACGTACGTATAGACATCTATTCACCCCATACACTAACGTACGTATACTATAGAGACATCTGTTCACCCCATACACTAACGTACGTATACTATAGAGACATCTATTCACCCCCATACACTAACGTACGTATACTATAGAGACATCTATTCACCCCATACACTAACGTACGTATACTATAGAGACATCTATTCACCCCATACACTAACGTACGTATACTATAGAGACATCTGTTCACCCCATACACTAACGTACGTATACTATAGAGACATCTATTCACCCCATACACTAACGTACGTATACTATAGAGACATCTATTAACCCCCATACACTAACGTACGTATACTATAGAGACATCTGTTCACCCCATACACTAACGTACGTATACTATAGAGACATCTATTCACCCCCATACACTAACGTACGTATACTATAGAGACATCTATTCACCCCATACACTAACGTACGTATACTATAGAGACATCTGTTCACCCCCATACACTAACGTACGTATACTATAGAGACATCTATTCACCCCCATACACTAACGTACGTATACTATAGAGACATCTATTCACCCCCATACACTAACGTACGTATACTATAGAGACATATATTCACCCCCATACACTAACGTACGTATACTATAGAGACATATATTCACCCCCATACACTAACGTACGTATACTATAGAGACATCTATTCACCCCATACACTAACGTACGTATACTATAGAGACATCTATTCACCCCCATACACTAACGTACGTATACTATAGAGACATCTGTTCACCCCCATACACTAACGTACGTATACTATAGAGACATCTATTCACCCCATACACTAACGTACGTATACTATAGAGACATCTATTCACCCCATACACTAACGTACGTATACTATAGAGACATCTGTTCACCCCCATACACTAACGTACGTATACTATAGAGACATCTATTCACCCCCATACACTAACGTACGTATACTATAGAGACATCTATTCACCCCCATACACTAACGTACGTATACTATAGAGACATATATTCACCCCCATACACTAACGTACGTATACTATAGAGACATATATTCACCCCCATACACTAACGTACGTATACTATAGAGACATCTATTCACCCCATACACTAACGTACGTATACTATAGAGACATCTATTCACCCCCATACACTAACGTACGTATACTATAGAGACATCTGTTCACCCCCATACACTAACGTACGTATACTATAGAGACATCTATTCACCCCCATACACTAACGTACGTATACTATAGAGACATCTATTCACCCCATACACTAACGTACGTATACTATAGAGACATCTGTTCACCCCCATACACTAACGTACGTATACTATAGAGACATCTATTCACCCCCATACACTAACGTACGTATACTATAGAGACATCTATTCACCCCATACACTAACGTACGTATACTATAGAGACATCTGTTCACCCCATACACTAATGTACGTATACTATAGAGACATCTATTCACCCCATACACTAACGTACTACGTATACTATAGAGACATCTATTCACCCCATACACTAACGTACGTATACTATAGAGACATCTATTCACCCCATACACTAACGTACGTATACTATAGAGACATCTATTCACCCCATACACTAACGTACGTATACTATAGAGACATCTGTTCACCCCCATACACTAATGTACGTATACTATAGAGACATATGTTCACCCCCATACACTAATGTACGTATACTATAGAGACATCTATTCACCCCCATACACTAATGTACGTATACTATAGAGACATCTATTCACCCCCATACACTAACGTACGTATACTATAGAGACATCTATTAACCCCATACACTAACGTACGTATACTATAGAGACATCTATTCACCCCATACACTAATGTACGTATACTATAGAGACATCTATTCACCCCCATACACTAACGTACGTATACTATAGAGACATCTGTTCACCCCATACACTAATGTACGTATACTATAGAGACATCTATTCACCCCCATACACTAACGTACGTATACTATAGAGACATCTGTTCACCCCATACACTAACGTACTACGTATACTATAGAGACATCTATTCACCCCATACACTAACGTACGTATACTATAGAGACATCTATTAACCCCATACACTAACGTACGTATACTATAGAGACATCTATTCACCCCATACACTAACGTACGTATACTATAGAGACATCTATTCACCCCATACACTAATGTACGTATACTATAGAGACATCTATTCACCCCCATACACTAATGTACGTATACTATAGAGACATCTGTTCACCCCCATACACTAATGTACGTATACTAGTATAGAGACATCTGTTCACCCCCATACACTAACGTACGTATACTAGTATAGAGACATCTGTTCACCCCATACACTAACGTACGTATACTATAGAGACATCTATTCACCCCATACACTAATGTACGTATACTATAGAGACATATGTTCACCCCCATACACTAACGTACGTATACTATAGAGACATCTATTCACCCCCATACACTAATGTATGTATACTATAGAGACATCTGTTCACCCCATACACTAATGTACGTATACTATAGAGACATATATTCACCCCATACACTAACGTACGTATACTATAGAGACATCTGTTCACCCCATACACTAATGTACGTATACTATAGAGACATCTGTTCACCCCCATACACTAACGTACGTATACTATAGAGACATCTGTTCACCCCATACACTAATGTACGTATACTATAGAGACATCTATTCACCCCCATACACTAATGTACGTATACTATAGAGACATCTGTTCACCCCCATACACTAATGTACGTATACTAGTATAGAGACATCTGTTCACCCCCATACACTAACGTACGTATACTAGTATAGAGACATCTGTTCACCCCATACACTAACGTACGTATACTATAGAGACATCTATTCACCCCATACACTAATGTACGTATACTATAGAGACATATGTTCACCCCCATACACTAATGTACGTATACTATAGAGACATATATTCACCCCCATACACTAACGTACGTATACTATAGAGACATCTATTCACCCCCATACACTAATGTATGTATACTATAGAGACATCTGTTCACCCCATACACTAACGTACGTATACTATAGAGACATCTGTTCACCCCATACACTAACGTACGTATACTATAGAGACATCTATTCACCCCCATACACTAATGTACGTATACTATAGAGACATCTGTTCACCCCCATACACTAATGTACGTATACTAGTATAGAGACATCTGTTCACCCCCATACACTAACGTACGTATACTAGTATAGAGACATCTGTTCACCCCATACACTAACGTACGTATACTATAGAGACATCTATTCACCCCATACACTAATGTACGTATACTATAGAGACATATGTTCACCCCCATACACTAATGTACGTATACTATAGAGACATATATTCACCCCCATACACTAACGTACGTATACTATAGAGACATCTATTCACCCCCATACACTAATGTACGTATACTATAGAGACATATATTCACCCCATACACTAACGTACGTATACTATAGAGACATCTGTTCACCCCATACACTAATGTACGTATACTATAGAGACATCTGTTCACCCCCATACACTAACGTACGTATACTATAGAGACATCTGTTCACCCCATACACTAACGTACGTATACTATAGAGACATCTGTTCACCCCATACACTAACGTACGTATACTATAGAGACATCTATTCACCCCCATACACTAACGTACGTATACTATAGAGACATCTGTTCACCCCCATACACTAACGTACGTATACTATAGAGACATCTATTCACCCCCATACACTAACGTACGTATACTATAGAGACATCTGTTCACCCCATACACTAATGTACGTATACTATAGAGACATCTATTCACCCCCATACACTAACGTACGTATACTATAGAGACATCTATTCACCCCCATACACTAACGTACGTATACTATAGAGACATCTATTCACCCCCATACACTAATGTATGTATACTATAGAGACATCTGTTCACCCCCATACACTAATGTACGTATACTATAGAGACATCTATTCACCCCCATACACTAACGTACGTATACTATAGAGACATCTATTCACCCCCATACACTAACGTACGTATACTATAGAGACATCTATTCACCCCATACACTAACGTACGTATACTATAGAGACATCTATTCACCCCATACACTAACGTACGTATACTATAGAGACATCTATTCACCCCATACACTAACGTACGTATACTATAGAGACATCTATTCACCCCCATACACTAATGTACTTATACTATAGAGACATCTATTCACCCCCATACACTAACGTACTTATACTATAGAGACATCTATTCACCCCATACACTAACGTACGTATAATATAGAGACATCTGTTCACCCCATACACTAACGTACTACGTATACTATAGAGACATCTATTCACCCCATACACTAACGTACGTATACTATAGAGACATCTATTCACCCCCATACACTAACGTACTACGTATACTATAGAGACATCTATTCACCCCATACACTAATGTACGTATACTATAGAGACATCTATTCACCCCCATACACTAACGTACGTATACTATAGAGACATCTATTCACCCCATACACTAACGTACGTATACTATAGAGACATCTATTCACCCCATACACTAATGTACGTATACTATAGAGACATCTATTCACCCCCATACACTAATGTACGTATACTATAGAGACATATGTTCACCCCCATACACTAATGTACGTATACTATAGAGACATATATTCACCCCCATACACTAACGTACGTATACTATAGAGACATCTATTCACCCCCATACACTAATGTACGTATACTATAGAGACATATATTCACCCCATACACTAACGTACGTATACTATAGAGACATCTGTTCACCCCATACACTAATGTACGTATACTATAGAGACATCTGTTCACCCCCATACACTAACGTACGTATACTATAGAGACATCTGTTCACCCCATACACTAACGTACGTATACTATAGAGACATCTGTTCACCCCATACACTAACGTACGTATACTATAGAGACATCTATTCACCCCCATACACTAACGTACGTATACTATAGAGACATCTGTTCACCCCCATACACTAACGTACGTATACTATAGAGACATCTATTCACCCCCATACACTAACGTACGTATACTATAGAGACATCTGTTCACCCCATACACTAATGTACGTATACTATAGAGACATCTATTCACCCCCATACACTAACGTACGTATACTATAGAGACATCTATTCACCCCCATACACTAACGTACGTATACTATAGAGACATCTATTCACCCCCATACACTAATGTATGTATACTATAGAGACATCTGTTCACCCCCATACACTAATGTACGTATACTATAGAGACATCTATTCACCCCCATACACTAACGTACGTATACTATAGAGACATCTATTCACCCCCATACACTAACGTACGTATACTATAGAGACATCTATTCACCCCATACACTAACGTACGTATACTATAGAGACATCTATTCACCCCATACACTAACGTACGTATACTATAGAGACATCTATTCACCCCATACACTAACGTACGTATACTATAGAGACATCTATTCACCCCCATACACTAATGTACTTATACTATAGAGACATCTATTCACCCCCATACACTAACGTACTTATACTATAGAGACATCTATTCACCCCATACACTAACGTACGTATACTATAGAGACATCTGTTCACCCCATACACTAACGTACTACGTATACTATAGAGACATCTATTCACCCCATACACTAACGTACGTATACTATAGAGACATCTATTCACCCCCATACACTAACGTACTACGTATACTATAGAGACATCTATTCACCCCATACACTAATGTACGTATACTATAGAGACATCTATTCACCCCCATACACTAACGTACGTATACTATAGAGACATCTATTCACCCCATACACTAACGTACGTATACTATAGAGACATCTATTCACCCCATACACTAATGTACGTATACTATAGAGACATCTATTCACCCCCATACACTAATGTACGTATACTATAGAGACATCTGTTCACCCCCATACACTAATGTACGTATACTAGTATAGAGACATCTGTTCACCCCCATACACTAACGTACGTATACTAGTATAGAGACATCTGTTCACCCCATACACTAACGTACGTATACTATAGAGACATCTATTCACCCCATACACTAATGTACGTATACTATAGAGACATATGTTCACCCCCATACACTAATGTACGTATACTATAGAGACATATATTCACCCCCATACACTAACGTACGTATACTATAGAGACATCTATTCACCCCCATACACTAATGTACGTATACTATAGAGACATCTGTTCACCCCCATACACTAACGTACGTATACTATAGAGACATCTGTTCACCCCATACACTAATGTACGTATACTATAGAGACATATATTCACCCCATACACTAACGTACGTATACTATAGAGACATCTATTCACCCCATACACTAACGTACGTATACTATAGAGACATCTGTTCACCCCCATACACTAACGTACGTATACTATAGAGACATCTATTCACCCCCATACACTAACGTACGTATACTATAGAGACATCTATTCACCCCCATACACTAACGTACGTATACTATAGAGCGTTGCAGTCCCTCCCCCTTTCAGAACAAGTGGCCCAGGAAATGAATCCCAATGCATTTTGCCCCATAGGCTTTTCCTAAAGTATTTATTTAAAGACGGTTACGGCCGCGGACAAAGCCAACTCGGATCGTGACAAATCATGACAAAGAACACTATGTTTTGGGGCCGATCAAATAATTTATAAGAAGAAAAACAAAACAAATAGTGTTGTTTGTCTCCTGCCTTTATTTTCTTCTTTCTAATGATTTGATCGGCCCCAAAATATTGTGTTCATTGTCATGATTTGTCACGATCCGAGTTGGCTTTGTCCGCGGCGTAACCGTCTTTAAATAAATACTTTAAGAAAAGCCTTTGGAGAGAAATGCATTGGGATTTATTTCCTGGGCCACTCGTCGTTCTGAAAGGGGGAGGGACTGTGACGCTCTATAGTGAGTTCTATTCTGCCCTGTCGTCAGGTCCACGTGCCCTACAGCGAGTTCTATTCTGTCCACGTGTCCTACAGCGAGTTCTATTCTGTCCACGTGTCCTACAGCGAGTTCTATTCTGTCCTCAGGTCCACGTGTCCTACAGCGAGTTCTATTCTGTCCTCAGGTCCACGTGCCCTACAGCGAGTTCTATTCTGTCCACGTGTCCTAAAGCGAGTTCTATTCTGTCCTCAGGTCCACGTGCCCTACAGCGAGTTCTATTCTGTCCTGTCGTCAGGTCCACGTGCCCTACAGCGAGTTCTATTCTGTCCTCAGGTCCACGTGCCCTACAGCGAGTTCTATTCTGTCCTGTCGTCAGGTCCACGTGCCCTACAGCGAGTTCTATTCTGTCGTCAGGTCCACGTGCCCTACAGCGAGTTCTATTCTGTCCTCAGGTCCACGTGCCCTACAGCGAGTTCTATTCTGTCCTGTCGTCAGGTCCACGTGTCCTACAGCGAGTTCTATTCTGTCCTGTCGTCAGGTCCACGTGCCCTACAGCGAGTTCTATTCTGTCCACAGGTCCTACAGCGAGTTCTATTCTGTCCTCAGGTCCACGTGCCCTACAGTGAGTTCTATTCTGTCCACGTGTCCTACAGCGAGTTCTATTCTGTCCACGTGTCCTACAGCGAGTTCTATTCTGTCAACGTGTCCTACAGCGAGTTCTATTCTGTCCTCAGGTCCACGTGCCCTACAGCGAGTTCTATTCTGTCCTCAGGTCCACGTGCCCTACAGCGACTTCTATTCTGTCCTCAGGTCCACGTGCCCTACAGCGAGTTCTATTCTGTCCTCAGGTCCACGTGCCCTACAGCGAGTTCTATTCTGTCCTCAGGTCCACGTGCCCTACAGCGAGTTCTATTCTGTCCTCAGGTCCACGTGCCCTACAGCGAGTTCTATTCTGTCCTCAGGTCCACGTGCCCTACAGCGAGTTCTATTCTGTCCTCAGGTCCACGTGCCCTACAGCGAGTTCTATTCTGTCCTCAGGTCCACGTGCCCTACAGCGAGTTCTATTCTGTCCTCAGGTCCACGTGCCCTACAGCGAGTTCTTCCAGCTGGAGGCCCTGTCGGCGTACCACCGGGTGGTCAGCCTGGAGGCCTTCATGGAGCAGTTGGCCCCTGAGCACTGGCCCCCGGGACAGAGGACCGCCTACTGCTTTGAGACCACCGCCCACCGCAGCACGGACAAGAAGTCCTGCCCCATGAAGGTGAGCACCGCAGAACGGGGTTATCGTGGGGTTATCCCTTTGCCCTTTTTTTTTTTTAATACTGTTTTTATTAGGCATTTTTGTAAGACAATTTCAGATTTAGACAATGATAATAAGTAATCCAGTTAAATAAAAATGAAAAAAATAACAAGCAATGTAAATGTTCCACATACAGTATAATAAAAAAAGACATAAGTGTAAAACAAAAAAACAGACAAACAAAACAGACAACAGGACAGACACTCTTGCTCTCAAACTTCCAACATGTTGTGAATTAAGTAAGTTAGACATTCTTTTTTAAATAATAAAAAATAAAATAAAGAAAAAACACTCAGTTCCTTTTCTTTCAGTTCCTTTTCTTTCTTTCCAATTTTCTATTGTGCTATCTATTGTGTAGGAGGGGTTAGCGTGCACCTATTAAAATATTCAATGAAGGGTTGCCATGTCTGGTAGAATCTATCTTCACTCCCTCTCAATTCAAATTTAATCTTTTCCAATTGTAAGTAGTGCATAACATCCTTCATAAGTGAAGTGTGAGTTGGAACCTGTGCTTGTTTCCAATTCAACAGTATCAGTCTGCGAGCCAGTAGAGTCACATATTTTACCATGTTATATTGGAAAGTAGACAGTTTGACCCCGGGCCCTGTGACTCCCATAATTGCTGTCAGTGGATCCGGGTCAAAAGGTCTTCCAACAATGTCTGACAGTGATTTAAATATACTTTGCCAATATGATCTTAGTTTTGTGCAATGCCAGAACATATGAGCTAGAGTGGCCGGCGACTGGCCACATCTATCGCAGGCTGGATTCACATTTGGATACATTCTGTTGAGTTTTTCCTTTGACAAATGTAACCTGTGTAATATTTTAAACTGTATAAGACCGTGCCTGGCACATACTGAAGAAGAGTGCACAAACTTTTGGGATGTAGACCATTGCTCGTCAGTGATAGATATTCCTAAGTCGTTTTCCCAAGCAGTTTTTAAATACTCCAAGGAGGCATTATTATCTAAACATGAGAGAGAGTTATAAATAATAGAAACACCTCCTTTGAGCAATGGGTCAGGTAGAAATATAGATTCCATTGATGAGTTGGGAGGTATGTTTAGAAATGAATCAGTGTGTTGTGTTAAAAAATGTCGTATCTGTAGAAATCTAAAGAAATGTGATTGGGGTAAATTGAATTTGCGTCGTATTTGTTCAAAGGTCGGAAATAACCCATCAATATAAAGATCTTTGAAGGAGTGAATACCATTTCTATGCCACACTTTAAATAATGAGTCAGAGAGGGACGGTAAAAAAGCATGGTTAGCGACCAGTGGTGCGCGCACAGAGCCCGGGTGCCAACCGAAATGCTTTCGTATTGAGAGCCAAATTTTGACTCCCTTTGCCCTTTTACCCTGTCTGTAAAACAACTGCCCTTTTACCCTGTCTGTAAAACAACTGCCCTTTTACCTGTCTGTAAAACAACTGCTCTTTTACCCCGTCTGTAAAACAACTGCCCTTTTACCCGTCTGTAAAACAACTGCCCTCTCCAGACCAATGAATGCAGCGTTTACTACATGGTGAAAGAAATGCAAAATGCCTTTCCTCAAAATGCTGGAAGGCAGCGTTCAGGAGAATTGCCTTTTCTCCCGAACTTGAACACAGTATTTTTGTGTTGGAACTAATTTGTTTATAAATCCATGTCGTACAACCGCATCTCCACTAGCTACAGAGTGCTGGGTTGCGCCCCGAAAAATAGCTGATCTACAAGCTCAACAAAATAATGTCTAAAATGCTGGATCTGACTGTGGAAATAATTATTGTGGCTCTGCAGAAACGATATGGATATGAAATGTTGCCCTCTGCTGGCCAGTATGAAACATGTAACCTGACCTGGAAGTAAGGTTCCACTTAGTCTAACAAGACTTGTCTATTGAAGTTCATTCACCATAAACTAATTATGACCAGATTCATGTAGGTTCCTATTTTCCTAAGTTTTGACAAAAGAGATATATTTGTATTAAATTAACGCATTCTGACCTGAGATCAGATTCTAAATATGTCTTCTACATCCTGACAGTTTTCAGAAAAAGCTGTGTTTCTATGTCGTTTTTCGATCTTTCAAAAATAGCAGACCTACAAGCTCATAGCGCGCCACTCGGTGGCGCGCTATGATCTTGTAGATCTGCTATTTTTCAATAGCTAAAGCATGACACAATGCTAACACCGAAATGTAGTGTTTACTACTAATATTAATAATAATAATAATAATAATAATAAAACTTTATTTGTATAGCACCTTTCATGACATGAAATGCAGCTCAAAGTGCTTTACAGAAAAATGGAGAATAAAAGAAAAGCAAGGCAACAACATTAAAAAACAAGCAGTAATGCAATACAGTGAGGACATGAATAACAAAAAAAAAAAAAAAAAGATCAATTAAAAGCAATGTTGTAGAAGTGGGTCTTGAACTGAGCTTTAAAAATGTCTACAGAGGCTGCCTGACGAAGGTACAGTGGGAGCTTGTTCCATGCCGACGGCCCCTAGAAGCAAAAAGCTGCTTCCCCGTATTTTTTAGTTGCCTTTTTTTTTTTAGACTTTACATTTAGACTTTTGAAGCCTTGCTGATCTTCCACCAAACACAGGAGAAGTCGTTGGCATGGCTTTTTGTCTCGTTGGCCGTCATGTGCCATTATTATTATTATTATTATTATTATTATTATTATATATTATTATGTGACATTATGGCTTCTGCTTTACGCTAGAGACAGCTCATCAATGTACTCTGGGTATTGTAGTTCTGGAACAACATATTTTCAGATGGGAGTACTTGACATGAAAATGCTTGAGAGCCGCTGATCTAGAAACATTTAGAAGACATTTGTAGAATCGTTCTCGGGTCTGAATGGATTAAAAAATAATCTTTAATCTACTCCTGTACCGTACCGTACTGTACAGGCGTGTCCTTTTCATATTTTCTTTTCTTATTGATGTGCACTCGTTCGCCTGCTATGCACCTTTTTTCTAAACGCATAATAATCACATGCATATTAATTTCCATTTAATTTGGCCGACACAGATCAATCAATCAATCAATCAACTTTATTTGTTCAGAGTCAGACTCAGGGTCCAATAAACAACAGACAACATAAAACACTACATACAGAGAAGAGACACCCCTAACCCATAAAAACATCATATTTTACAATAAACATTCATACCAGTGCTTCCAAAAAGCAGACCGGTACCTGGTGCTACTGAAGCTGGGGTTACATAGCAGCATAATTATACAGTTTTTAGACTCATTGAGCCGACACATAAATGTAATGTATACATTAAGTTTCTCAGTAAGGCATGAAAAGTGTATACTCCCACACTACACTGCTGGCCTGCTCGCTTTGCCTAAAAAAATGGCAACTAAAAAATACGGGGGAAGCAGCTTTTTGCTTCTAGGGGCCGACGGCATGGAACAAGCTCCCACTGTACCTTCGACAGGCAGCCTCTGTAGACATTTTTAAAGCTCAGCTTAAGACCC
The DNA here is from genome assembly GCF_963924005.1 of Protomyctophum bolini. NCBI lineage: Eukaryota > Metazoa > Chordata > Actinopteri > Myctophiformes > Myctophidae > Protomyctophum > Protomyctophum bolini. Next base: position 1,271,777 of record NC_137866.1, read on the forward strand.
ACTTCTACAACATTGCTTTTAATTGATCTTTTATTTTTTGTTATTCATGTCCTGTATTGCATTACTGCTTGTTTTTTAATGTTTATGCCTTGCTTTTCTTTTTTTTCCTCCATTGTTCTGTAAAGCACTTTGAGCTGCATTTCATGTCATGAAAGGTGCTATACAAATAAAGTTTTATTATTATTATTACAGAATAACTCACTAGCACTGCTCCACCTTGGTCTGTTCAATATTTATAATATCACACAGATCAATATTTCTTCTCTGTTTTCAGGACGGGATCCCGTTGGGTCCATTCTGGGACCACGTGGGGTGGGGGTGGACTTTGACCAGTCTGTCCTGTTTGTTTGTTTGTTTGTTTCAGGAGGGAAACCCGTTGGGTCCATTCTGGGACCACGTGGGGTCCGGTGGACTTTGACCAGTCAGTCCTGTTTGTTTGTTTCAGGACGGGAACCCGTTCGGTCCATTCTGGGACTACGTGGGGGTGGACTTTGACCAGTCAGTCCTGTTCGGAGGCGTCTCCTTCAGCAGCTACCACCAGTCCAGCTGGATGAAGAAGTGAGTTGGCGTTTACATTACCGGGTTTTTTATGTTTTTGTGGCTTTTGCATGTATTTTATAAGTTTTATGGAGGGACAGACGGTAGGCTGACAGGAAATGGGTGAGAGAGAGATGGGGGGGGGGGTGACATGCAGTAAAGGCCGTCGTGATGGAACCCGCGGCACACTGCCGGACTCAGACTACCGGCCCACGGTGCCTGGACCGCTGAGCCACGGCCCAACACTATTTACCATCAGTGCTGATTTCGTCGAAGACTACCTTTTTTTTTTCCCACTGACGAAAACTAAATGGAAACTAAATGAAAGCTATTTTGTCTAAAACTAAGACTGAAGTGAATATTTTGACAATTTCGTCAACAAATAAACCTAGACTAAAATGTTAGGAAGGGACTAGTGGACAAGAGATGCAGTATAAGTCATTTACAGTGTTGTGTGGAGTTGTGAGCTTGTAGATCGCCTATTTTCAGCAAGTGTAAAATCAGCCATTACTACGGCATCAAGGCCCGCCAAAATACATTTTAGTCGACTAAATCAACTGTAGATTTAGTCAACTAAAATCCTATGATATTTAGTCAACTAAAACTAGACTAACACTAAAACATTCCAGGTGACCAAATGTGACTAAAACTAAAATCAAAATGTGCAGCCAAAAACAACATGGTTTAGCATGACTAAACATTTAAAACAACATGGTTTAGCATGACTAAACATTTAAAACAACATGGTTTAGCATGACTAAACATTTAAAACAACATGGTTTAGCATGACTAAACATTTCAATGCTGCAAAATTCATCTTAAATTGTTGTTGGCAAAGCGAGCCACACCGCATGACTTAATATTTGTTGCCTAGTTTCAGACTCCTCATAGAGTTAGTTATAGAGTCAGTCACTCATATATGATACAGTCTGTTTCTAGCGAAAATGTAACTAATTCAGCAGCAGTAACAATAGCGTTTTCTGTGAAAACGGCCTGAATGACAAACGCATTTCTTATATGAGGCGATCTAAAATCCCTCTATGGGGATTTATAATGCAAATCAAAAGGACATGAACCCGTGGACTTAGCGCCCTCTACTGATATTGACGTCAGACGTTGGTGTTCTATCTGCTACATCTTTTTGCAACAGACGACCGGTTTTGATATCAATAATATCCGTCCTTTTGATCAGTCTCCGTCCTACTAATTGAAAGGGCCGGAAGAACTTCGTCCTGTGCACTTGGGGTTTTAATCTACGGCAATGGCGTTGAGGGTTTTATTGAATAAAGAGCTTTAATTGTCGTGGATCTAGGAGGCCAATGGTGGTATAAGTGTTAATAAAGAAAAGTGTCCAGTGGTTTTGCTCACATCTGGACACCAGCGTTGTATTCCAAATACATAGAATTCTAGGGCTCCTTGACATTAAATAGTTTGAGAACAACCGACATAGAGAGATATATATATATATATAGGGTTTTCTGAACACTCATGCTTTAGAAGACATTCATTTTGTAGAATCAAACTTGGGTCTAAATGGGTCAGTACAGTAGGCAGGTTGCTCACATCTGGACGAGACACGACAGCGTTGTGTTCATGTTTTATTTGGACTCGGCGTTCTCCATATACAGTAGCTGGTGGACGCGCAGAGGCATCTATATGATGATGATTTGATTGTTTATTTATTTTCGTGTCATGCACACAACGTGCCCAACCCTCATGGGGTTTATAAGACACCGTTTCACAATTGCATTTACAGCATGTTTTACATTACATCATTATATTACAACTCAGATTTATACTCCGTCTTCTTTCCCAAGCTTCACGAATAAAATCTGCCACAACAAAAGTCCCTTTCACAAAACATATCTCCATTTTGACATGGTCATTTAAATCTAGGAAATCCCCACAGATATGAGACCTCTTGTGCAGATCACGATGCGTTGGTTGTTTATGGATGGTTTAAGTATCAGCAGCATTGTGTTGGTATTTGAGAATGTTTACATTTTTGTTTTCACGTCCATTTGCACTCACTGAGAAGTTTTGAGATTTATTTTTTTATGTAATACTTTATGTACAGTTTGTAAGAAAAACGTACAGTTTAATACAAATACAATGCTTAAAGAATTGAGCCCAAGAAGGCAAGAAAACACTGTGGCTCGTTTCCATTTGTGTGAGCATTGAGAAATAAAGACAAATGTGTGAAATGTGTCACTCTGTTGTCCAAATGATGGTGTTTACAATCCAACATGAATAATATGGTCACAGCTATAGGGGAAAAAAACCCCAAAATGACTCAAGTGCACCCTCAAGTGGTCAAAAACCATTTAGTCGTTTTTCTTTTATTGAATATCAAACCGGTATTTATTTTTTTCAAACCATTGCATGCATTTAGACATGAGGACGATTCTTCTAAATTATTTCTAAATAATGACAGTTTTCTGGGGAAAAAAAAACCTGTTTCTATATCAGTGGTGCTCAAACTATTTCATGTCAAGGACCCCCCAAACATTATCTGTATTTAGCTCTCGAAAATATGTTGTTCCAGCCAGGGACCCCACAGAAGATTTGAGTTAAAAATCTTCACTCTGAAAGAATATATATTCAAAGATTCGCGCCACATTTTCACGATTTTTTTCCTGAAATGGCAGACCTACAAGCTCGTAGCGCGCCACCGAGTGGCGCACTATGAGCTTGTAGATCTGCTATTTTTCAACAGCTAAAGTATAACATAATGCTTAAAACCCCAAAAGGGGTTCCCGCCCAGAATGGGTTAATGGACTGTCTATGCATTTTATCCTCTCAAGTCTGGATTTCTGCACATTTCCCCTCTAACACCCCCTCCCTACCAGTGTCCCAGAGAATTGATTTTTAAATGTTATTACTTGTCTATAAATGTGTTTGTGGCTTTGGGCCCAGCTACATCTCAGACATGCTGAAGCCATATGGGCCCTCCAGAACCCTTAGGTCATCTGAGGCTGGCCTACTGATAGTTCACCCCGATATCTGGAACAAAACATGGTGAAGCAGCATTCCACCATTATGCACCACAAACCTGGAATAGCATTCCAGGTTACATTAGAAAATCCCCAACCATAGCCGTTTTTAAGTCAAATTTAAAAACGTATTTATTTAACATTGCATATCCCAATTAACTGTTTCTATTAAAGGTGGGAGTATCTGTTGTAATGTAATGTAATTGTATCTATTATCTGTATTCATTTTAAAGTGCACTGTTGCACTCTGTGTTTGTGTTTATTCTGTAAAGCACTTTGAATTGCCTTGAGTATGAAAGGTGCTATATAAAAAAAATGCCTTGCCGTGCCTCCCTGCCCTACCAGGTTCCCCCCAGCAGAACACCCGGTCCTGGCCATGCCCGGCGCCCCGGCCCAGTTCACATTTCCCCTCTAACAGCCCCTCCCTGTTGACCAGGTTCCCCCCAGCAGAACACTCGGTCCTGGCCATGCCCGGCGCCCCGGCCCAGTTCACATTTCCCCTCTAACACCCCCTCCCTGTTGACCAGGTTCCCCCCAGCAGAACACCCGGTCCTGGCCATGCCCGGCGCCCCGGCCCAGTTCCCCGTGCTGGAGGAGCATGTGGCGCTGCAGCGCTACGTGGTGTGGTCAGACAGCATGGTCCGGGAGGGGGAGGAGAAGATCGCCGCCCTGCTGGCCCGGCCCTACGTGGGCATCCACCTACGCATCGGCATCGACTGGGTGAGATGATATTATTAATATAGCCCATTTAGACCTGAGGACGATTCTACACAAAGGGCTGTATTTTGCGTGTCTTTGGCCACTCAGAATAGCCAAATGGGATTGATCACGCCTCCAGGTCTTTAGTTTACTCAAGTTAGGTAATAAGACCTGGTACTTAAGACACGCAAAATACAGCCCAATGTCTTCTACATCAAATTACAATTTAGGCATTTAGCAGACGCTCTTAATCCAGAGCGACTTACATTAAGCAAGAACAAAAAAGCATGGGAATACATCACATAAAAACATTTATCATGAAACATGCGTAAGCTAAGAAAGTAACAGTGGAATATCTATATAATGAAGCTATACATATTTAAACTATACATATATACTATATGCTATACATATGTACTATGACGTGCTATGACTACATACAATGCAATTATAGTGCTGTCTACATAACATGCTATAAGTCTGTATCAAATGCTATCTAAGTCTACAGAAATGCTATCTAAGGGGGTGGGGTAAGTGCTATAGGCCATGATGGAGTCTGAAAAGGTGGGTTTTCAAACTACGGCGGAAGATTGGGAGTGATGCTGCAGTTCTGACTGCAATGGGAAGTGCATTCCACAGTTTTGGAGCCAGAAGGGAGAAGAGTTTGGGACGTGTGGAGCGTTGTTGTCCCGGCGTTTTTAGTGAGGGTACTTCCAGCTTCCCTGCGTTGGCTGATCTACATCCTGACAGTTTTCTGAAAACCCTACGGCCCTCATTTATCAACCATACGTACGCAAAAATATGGGTGCACGCCGAAATTACCCAAACTTTCGGCATTTATAACATTTCCGCCAAAGCTTGAAATTGAACTTGAGTAGGACAAAAAGTCACGTCTGGCTGGGAGCTGTCGTACGCTTTGTCCTCGGCTGTTTTTCTGTCGTACACAAGCGGAGCAGCCTTGTCTGAACTGCTGACACGCTGTCACAGGCATCTAAACATCTGTTTTCACTCCTAAAATGTTAATATAAAACTATGTATATACATGTAAAAAAAAAAGAGAGATTTCCAACTTTACAAGTAATTCAATTCGCGCAATTAAACATGTTTTTACAATGTATTAGTTTGTGCTTAATCTAACGGTGCTTTACCGGCCTTGTTATGCGAGCGCACTTGTGAGATGATTTTGGGAGCGCATGCGGCATGACATCAGATGCCTATATCACTGTACTGTGATATTATGGAAAAAAGGCATAAATGGACTGCACGCCTTTATTTCCAAGTAGCCTTAGCTAACGCTAGACACTTCTGGCCTAGATGGGAGGGCCGCGGCTCAGAAAAACGCGCACCCTGATTGGTTCACGATCTGTCCGTCAGCCCCGGTCTCTCCTCATTTTCTCGCATTGCCTCGTTTGAAGTTCCACTGGTAATGATTTCCTCACGGTGTTATTTTGAGCGGTGCACACCGCTCAAAAAATACTCGCTCGTAAAATCGTAAATCCAGGCTTTCATTTTTCGCGCAGACGAAATGAAAGCCTGGGTATCGAGGTTAATTTCCAAGTGACAATGACAAGCATACAGCTTGCCTATTTGCAATTGTAGCAGGCTATAGGCGTAAGGGGCTTAATCATTCACCATTTAAATAAGTGCTTTGACAGTTCAGATAAAAGCGAGATCATTTTCGGGGGTCGGGAGGACGGGACCGCGGCGTGCGTCGCCAACACATACCAGCACACATGCAAGCGGCACGCCTTCATCCATATGTTTATGATTCGTTCATCAATGATCAAATCACTACATAAACGTTGATTATGACTGCCTTGACGACATGATAGCCTATCTCTCATGCAGGCATCACTCACCCACAGGACTTATCACAGCAGTGCGCAGTCTCACGCCTTCGCCGTGCACTGCACACGAATGGGTAAAATTAATATAGGCCAGCCTACAAACGTATTCCATTCATGGCGATGTGATGTCGATGTGTCATGTAGGTGCGTGCGTGCGTGCGTGCATGACAGCAAGGCAAGCAGTAGGGAGGGGCATGTCCGCAACAGCAAGCTTGGCCACAACACACACTTTTGGTGTTTTAACTAACGGCCAAGCTACACCAGGCAATTTTGCGCGCGTGCGTATGCGTTTACTGCGCGCGTACAGTGCGTTTGGATAGGACCAATATATGTCAATGATACCAGCTACACCAGACGCACGGATACCGCGGGCCGTCCTACGCGTGCTCTAAAAATAGGATCGGTTCTAATTTTTTTACGTGCGTATAATGCCCCCCATGCGCACGTATCTATATATCCTCCCGGAAGGTCCCGCACAAACCTGCCGCGCGTCTGACAGATGGATGTAGCCTGCAGGGCATTTGGCTTACACACGCACGGCCATGCCCGCACGGTCCGCACGGCCATGCCCGCACGGTCCGCACGGCCATGCCCGCACGGTCCGCACGGCCACGCCCGCACGAGAAAAACCTGGTGTAGCTTGGCCGTAAGCATTATGTTATACTTTAGCTATTGGCTACAAGCTCCTTAACCCATTCTGACCTGAGATCAGATTCATACGAGGTTTCCACTGGACACACACTGGTCTGATTAACCCATTGTGACCTGAGATCAGATTCTAAAAATGTCAGTCGTTCTTCGATTTTTCAAAAAATAGCAGACCTACAAGCTCGTATCGCGCCACTCGGTGGCGCGATATGAGCTTGTAGATCTGCTATTTTTCAATAGCTAAAGCATAACATGATGCTAACACCAAAATGGGTGCCAGGTCAGAATGGGTTAAAAAAAATATATATATATATCGTAAAAATGCGGCACAAATCTTTTTTTTTTTTTCGACGTCGGGCCAAAGAATACATTTGATTCTCCATTTCTCTCTCCTGCCCCCCCCCCCCCCCCCATCCCCCACAGCAAAACGCCTGTAAGATGCTCCAGAGTGGGGAGACGGGTCCTCACTTCATGGCGTCGCCCCAGTGCGTGGGCCACCACCGCCAGACGGCGCTGCCTCTCACCGCGACCATGTGTCTGCCCGACCTGGCCGAGATCCGCCGCGCCGTCCGGCTGTGGGTGAGGAAGACGGCGGCGCGCTCCGTCTTCATCGCCACGGACTCCGAGTCCCACAGCAGGGACATCGACAGGCTCTTCAAGGGCAAGGTGAGGTCCTCTGTCCTCTACCTCAGTCCCACAGCAAGGACAGGTTCTCTGTCCTCTACCTCAGTCCCACAGCAAGGTGAGGTTCACTGTCCTCTACCTCAGTCCCACAGCAAGGACAGGTTCTCTGTCCTCTACCTCAGTCCCACAGCAAGGACAGGTTCTCTGTCCTCTACCTCAGTCCCACAGCAAGGACAGGTTCTCTGTCCTCTACCTCAGTCCCACAGCAAGGACAGGTTCTCTGTCCTCTACCTCAGTCCCACAGCAAGGACAGGTTCTCTGTCCTCTACCTCAGTCCCACAGCAAGGACAGGTTCTCTGTCCTCTACCTCAGTCCCACAGCAAGGTGAGGTTCACTGTCCTCTACCTCAGTCCCACAGCAAGGTGAGGTTCACTGTCCTCTACCTCAGTCCCACAGCAAGGTGAGGTTCACTGTCCTCTACCTCATGAGTGAGAACTTTCTCAAGCTAAATGAGGATAAGACAGAAGTTCTCATCGGTTCTAGTGAGCAGAAAGAATCAATAATAAGCAGACTTGGTAACCTGACTGTAGAAAGTAACAGTACAGTAAAGAACCTGGGGGTTATTATTGATTCTGAATTGAATTTTAATTCACACATTAATCATGTTACCAAGATTGCCTTTTTTCACCTTAGAAATATTGCACGAATCAGAGCCTATTTGTCTTTGGACGATGCAAAAACGCTAATCCACGCCTTTGTTTTTTCTCGGCTTGATTACTGCAATGCACTTTTTTCAGGACTGTCTAAGACAACAACTGACAGATTACAACTTGTCCAAAATGCAGCAGCCAGAGTTTTAACTAGAACTAAGATGAGAGAACATATTACTCCAGTTTTGGCTTCACTGCACTGGCTTCCGGTTGTTATTAGGATTGATTTTAAAATTATTTTACTTGTCTATAAAGCTCTCAATGGTCTCGCACCTTCCTACCTACATGACTGCCTGCCTAAATATGTCCCAAACCGCCCCCTAAGGTCTTCCACTGCTGGCCTGCTCGCTTTGCCAAAAAAAATGGCAACTAAGAAATACGGGGAAGCAGCTTTTTGCTTCTATGGGCCGACGGCATGGAACAAGCTCCCACTGTACCTTCGACAGGCAGCCTCTGTAGACATTTTTAAAGCTCAGCTCAAGACCCACTTCTACAACATTGCTTTTATTGATCTTTTATTTGTTTTTGTTATTCATGTCCTCACTGTATTGCATTACTGCTTGTTCTTAATGTTGTTGCCTTGCTTTTCTTTTATTCTCCATTTTTCTGTAAAGCACTTTGAGCTGCATTTCATGTCATGAAAGGTGCTATACAAATAAAGTTTTATTATTATTATTGTCATTTGTCAATCTAGTTCAGGTTGCCATGGTTACAGGGAGGGTATTTAACCCTGTCCCTAATGAGGTGCAGGCGTTGCCAGTGGCCCGGAACTACATATTTTCAGATGGCGGTCGGCGGCCAAATTCATATCATTCTGGGGGTCCTTGGCATGAAAACGTTTGAGAACCACTGACACAGAAACACAGGTTTTTTCAGAAAACCATTAGGATTTAGAAGCCCACTTTTCTTTTAAGAATCGGCCTCCGGTCTACATGGGTTAGATGCTGCTCATAGGATTGTAACGTGTCTCCTCCTCCAGGTGAAGGTGAACCTCATTATGACGCTCATATCTCCTCCAGGTGAAGGTGGTGAACCTCATTATGACGCTCATTGTAACGTGTCTCCTCCTCCAGGTGAAGGTGGTGAACCTGCGCTCGGACTCGGCCCAAATGGACCTGTACCTGCTCGGCCAGGCCGACCACTTCGTGGGCAACTGTGTGTCCTCGTTCTCCGCCTTCGTGAAGAGAGAGCGGGACGTGCACGGACGCCCCTCCTCCTTCTTCGGCATGGACAAGCCCGGGAAGGTCAACGCCAGGGAGGAGCTCTGACCGCAGAGCGCTGTTGGATCAGGGCGGGTCGTTCTGGTTCTGCGCGGCGTTCGTTCTATCTCAAAGCGTTCGTTCGTTCTCAAATGCAGTGTTTTTTTTTCCCTTACCCCTAGACTTGTACCGGCCCGTTGTGCCGCCCGCCATGCTAACTCATACCTTTTTGAGCAGATTGTTTTTTTCTTTGTCAACGTTAACGCCAGTGCGCCTTTCAAATTATTTCTAAAGGTATGAGTGGGGGGAGGCTCTGTTCTGATACAGACCTGGCACAGAGAAGACTGTGCACATCTCAATGCCTACGTATATTCAGGCCAGGTCCTGGATGTCAGGCATCGAGGCAAACATCAGCGTAGAAGACGATTAAATATAAGATTTTAGTCGATTTAAATCTACAGTTGAAACATCAAGGTATAGAGGAAGAACCTCCGCCCACCAGTTTGTAGAGCTCTGAGACTTACTTTATTTAGAGAGGCAACACATTGCTAACGTTTTAACCCATTTTGGGCGCCGGGAACCCCCTTTTGGTGTTGGCATCATGTTATGCTTTAGCTATTGAAAAATAGCAGACCTACAAGCTCGTAGCGCGCCACTCGGTGGCGCGCTACGAGCTTGTAGATCTGCTATTTTTGAAAAATCAAAGAACGACTGACATATAGAAACATAGCTTTTTCAGTAAACTGTCAGGATGTAGAAGACATTTTTTGAATCTGATCTCAGGTCAAAAAGGTCGAAAACTGTCAGGATGTGCTGTCTCTGAGCTCTACGAACTAGTGTGTGGATGTTTCTTTCTCTTCTGTCTGTCGTTACTCTTTCATCGTTACCTGGTGAAACGGTTCAATGCCAGACTTCTACTCAGTGAGAGCTGTGAACCGGACGGTTGTGATCAACGGCATTATGCTTATTTACCCCCCGACTGTGACTGCAACGAAAGATTGTATGTGTGGAACCTCAGCGCACCTCAACAGTGGGAGCAGGGACAATAAGGCAATTATTATGGAAGGAGGTATAGGGCCCACACAACATTATTTTGGTAGTTACTTTATTGAATTAACAAACGACAACGTTTCGATCTCGATAGATCTCCGTCAGCGAGATCGAAACGTTGTCTCTCGAGCTTGTAGGGTCTGCTATTTGTGAAAAAAATCAAAGAACGACTGACATAGAAACGTAGCTTTTTCAGAAAACTGTCAGGATGTAGAAGAACATTTTTAGAATCTGATCTCAGGTCAGAATGGGTTAAAATCACCGCCTTCACTTTCCACGGCCGATAGTAGGCTGTGCAGCCCTTCTTCAAGGTGACGTCCAACAGTGTCTGGAACATGGAAACCATCTTTATTTCACCCGTCGGGGTCCAACACACGTTTCTGATGATGGTGTTGCTCTTAGCTGAGAAATAGGCCGTGCGATAATTGCTCAACACTGATTGGTTAATTGATACGTTTGACAGTATTGGGGAGCTGCTGTGCAGTTCAGGTACGGCTGGGCGACAGATTTTGGGAACAAAATAAAATGTCATATTTTTGACCAAAGATCTACACACACACGGTCTACATGTATTGCATTGTACTGAGTGATTAAAACCAGGAAATGTCTTATCTTAAAGGGACAATTCACCCTTTTTGCAAAAAAAATATGTTAATGACGTTTCGAAGCTTTAGAACACTTTCCTGGGGGAAAGTGGCACTGGGCTCACTTCCTTCCTGGACTACATGTTGTCTCAGTAAGACAGCTCTCCCCCCTATCCACAAGGAGTGCACCAAAGAATTTAGGGAATTGTAGTCCAGGAAGGTAGTGAGACCAGTGTCCATGACATCAGAAACAACAGGCTCACTGCTACTATCTAAAATATCTAAAACCACATATTACACACATAAATACCCCCAGGAAAGTGATCTAAAGCTTCTAAACGTCATTAACATATATTTTTTTGCAAAAAGGGTTCAGTGGAGCTGGTACTATGCAGTAGAAAAGCACCATTAAACCCATTCTGAACCCCTTGTTGGTGTTTTAAGCATGATGTTATACTTTAGCTATTGAAAAATAGCAGATCTACAAGCTCGGCACAGCACCGATTGCCGCGCTACGAGCTGGTAGGTCTGCTATTTTTGAAAAATACTTTCAGAGCCAACGTTTTTTACTCCTCTTTGCTTCTCGGTGGGAGGGGGGGGGGGGGGTCCCTGGAACTACATATTTCGAGACGGTTTGAGTGCCAAACTGTGGCATGAATGTGAACAAGTGAAAAGTGACAGTATACAGTGTAGAATGTAGAGTAGAGGTGACCACACTAAGAGACTGTATACAGTGTAGACTGTAGAGCAGAGGTGACCACACTAAGTGACTGTATACAGTGTAGAATGTAGAGCAGAGGTGACCACACTAAGTGACAGTATACAGTGTAGAATGTAGAGTAGAGGTGACCACACTAAGTGACTGTATACAGTGTAGAATGTAGAGTAGAGGTGACCACACTAAGTGACAGTATACAGTGTAGAATGTAGAGCAGAGGTGACCACACTAAGTGACTGTATACAGTGTAGATACTACACTGTATACAGTGTAGAATGTAGAGCAGAGGTGACCACACTAAGTGACAGTATACAGTGTAGAATGTAGAGTAGAGGTGACCACACTAAGTGACTGTATACAGTGTAGAATGTAGAGTAGAGGTGACCACACTAAGTGACAGTATACAGTGTAGAATGTAGAGCAGAGGTGACCACACTAAGTGACGGTATACAGTGTAGAATGTAGAGCAGAGGTGACCACACTAAGTGACGGTATACAGTGTAGAATGTAGAGCAGAGGTGACCACACTAAGTGACTGTATACAGTGTAGATACTACACTGTATACAGTGTAGAATGTAGAGCAGAGGTGCCCACACTTGTTTTTTTTTACTTGACAGCTACTTTCAAAATGACCGGCTCAACAAGCTCTACATACAGAACAATAATACGCAAAGAATGTCTACCTGAGGGGCCTTTGGAATATAGTGGTGTTGGCGTTACATATGAGACCGACAGGGACGTGGGAATTTAACTACCAGGGCTTTTCCCCCTGTACGTCTCTTTAATGCTACTGAACTGACATTTGTGTGCAACACAACATCAACGTATTTCATTGTGGGTTTGAGTCGAGAGGACCTTTTTGATATCAATCAATCAAGTCGCCTGAATTCAAGTGGTAGATCCCTTATTTTTTTATAGGGACAAGTCATGTCATGTGATCTACCTGGATCTCTTGTCCACTAGTCCCTTCCTAACAGGATCTCTTGTCCACTAGTCCCTTCCTAACAGGATCTCTTGTCCACTAGTCCCTTCCTAACAGGATCTATTGTCCATTAGTCCCTTCCTAACAGGATCTCTTGTCCACTAGTCCCTTCCTAACAGGATCTCTTGTCCACTAGTCCCTTCCTAACAGGATCTCTTGTCCACTAGTCCCTTCCTAACAGGATCTCTTGTCCACTAGTCCCTTCCTAAAAGGATCTCTTGTCCACTAGTCCCTTCCTAACCGTTTCCCATGTAGTTCTTCTCGTCCGTGCAGGAAATAGGTAGTCGACGAACATTTTTGCACATTCGTTTTAGTCGACGAAACCAACCCTGGTCTGAAGTAGTGGCATTGGGAACAGTCAGTCAGGGTGCAGCCTAGATCGTTGGAATGGATTTTGGTTTAGGATTAAATTACACATTGTCACTGTACCATAATTATGTCATACCCTGTCGTGCATCGTTTACGACACACGTTAGTGTGTTGTCTGCACTAATGTCTGGACTCTTCATAGTTGTTGATATCAAAACAGGTGTTCCTTTTATCTGGGATCAAAGTACCGTACACTATTCACCCTGACATGATGTGTTCACTTTCTTTCTTACTGTCTTACAGTAACATATTTAGTAGCTGTAACCACATGTTTTGCATTCCTGTCGAGTCACCCCATTGAACCCTCCTGGGAAAGACTGATGGTGATGTCAATCTGTTGTGAACTTGTGATGCTCTCTCTCTCTCTCTGTCTCTCCCTCTCTCTCTCTGTCTCTCTCTCTCTCTCTCTCTCCCCCTGTCTCCCTGTCTCTCTCTGTCTCTCTCTCTCTCTCTCTCTCTCTCTCTCTCTCTCTCTCTCTCTCTGTCTCTCTCTCTCTCTCTCTCTCCCCCTGTCTCCCTGTCTCTCTCTCTCTGTCTCTCTGTCTCTCTCTCTCTCTCTCTGTCTCCCTGTCTCTCTCTCTCTGTCTCTCTCTCTCTCTCTCTCTCTCTCTCTCTCTCTCTCTCTCTCTCTCTCTCTCTCTCTCTCTCTCTCTCTCTCTCTCCCCCTGTCTCCCTGTCTCTCTCTCCCTGTCTCTCTCTCTCTCTCTCCCCCTGTCTCCCTGTCTCTCTCTCCCTGTCTCTCTCTCTCTCTCTCTCTCTCTCTCTCTCTCTCTCTCTCTCTCTCTCTCTCTCTCCCTGTCTCCCTAGTCCCTGTCTCTCTCTCTCTCCCCCTGTCTCTCTGTCTCTGTCTCTCTCTCTCTCTCCCCCTGTCTCCCTGTCTCCCTGTCTCTCTCTCTCTCTCTCTCTCTCTCTCTCTCTCTGTTCGTCCTATAATAGGATACTTGGGTCAGAAGCCAGTAACGGATCCTGTGCATACTAATTATAGGAAGGAAACGTATATGTGCTTCCTCCTATACCACTGTGTGCATGTCCATACACTGATCAGGGATCAGTATACACAGACTCTGTGTGTACCGACATGTCCATACACTGATCAGGGATCAGTATACACAGACTCTGTGTGTACCGACATGTCCATACACTGATCAGGGATCAGTGTACACAGACTCTGTGTGTACCGACATGTCCATACACTGATCAGGGATCAGTATACACAGACTCTGTGTGTACCGACATGTCCATACACTGATCAGGGATCAGTATACACAGACTCTGTGTGCACCGACATGTCCATACACTGATCAGGGATCAGTATACACAGACTCTGTGTGTACCGACATGTCCATACACTGATCAGGGATCAGTATACACAGACTCTGTGTGCACCGTCATGTCCATACACTGATCAGGGATCAGTATACACAGACTCTGTGTGCACCGACATGTCCATACACTGATCAGGGATCAGTATACACAGACTCTGTGTGCACCGACATGTCCATACACTGATCAGGGATCAGTATACACAGACTCTGTGTGCACCGTCATGTCCGTACACTGATCAGGGATCAGTGTACACAGACTCTGTGTGTACCGTCATGTCCATACACTGATCAGGGATCAGTATACACAGACTCTGTGTGCACCGACATGTCCATACACTGATCAGGGATCAGTATACACAGACTGTGTGTACCGACATGTCCATACACTGATCAGGGATCAGTATACACAGACTCTGTGTGTACCGTCATGTCCATACACTGATCAGGGATCAGTATACACAGACTCTGTGTGCACCGTCATGTCCATACACTGATCAGGGATCAGTATACACAGACTCTGTGTGCACCGACATGTCCATACACTGATCAGGGATCAGTATACACAGACTCTGTGTGCACCGTCATGTCCATATACTGATCAGGGATCAGTATACACAGACTCTGTGTGCACCGACATGTCCATACACTGATCAGGGATCAGTATACACAGACTCTGTGTGCACCGTCATGTCCATATACTGATCAGGGATCAGTATACACAGACTCTGTGTGCACCGACATGTCCATACACTGATCAGGGATTCAGCCCCCGTAAAACAACTGCCCTTTTACCCGTCTGTAAAACAACTGCCCTTTAAAGGACTTATTCATAGTCTGGATTTTCGGTGGTGAGGTGACCACCGCTCCGGTGGTGAGGTGACCACCACCGCTCCGGTGATGAGGTGACCACCGCTCCGGTGGTGAGCTGACCACCGCTTCGGTGGTGAGCTGACCACCGCTCCGGTGGTGAGCTGACCACCGCTCCGGTGGTGAGCTGACCACCGATCCGGTGATGAGGTGACCACCGCTCCGGTGGTGAGCTGACCACCGCTCCGGTGGTGAGCTGACCACCGCTCCGGTGGTGAGCTGACCACCGCTCCGGTGGTGAGCTGACCACCGGAGCTGAAATAACGTTGAGCGGTGGTGAGTAAAAACAGAGAGAAGGGCTGGAGCGGTGGCGGTGGTTTGCTCTTCACCGCGGCTCAGTGACGTCATGTTGTAGTTGGGTGGTCACCTATAACCACCGAAAATCTAGACTATATGTATGAGCCTTTACCCGTCTGTAAAACAACTGCCCCTTTTACCCGTCTGTAAAACAACTGCCCGTCTCCAGACCACGAATGCAGCGTTTACTACATGGTGAAATAAATGCAAACGCCTCTCCTCTCCTCTCCTCTCCTTTCCATGCCATGCTGGAAGGAAGGCAGCGTTCAGGAGATATAGCTTTTTTTCCCCGAAGTCTCCTGAACTTGAAACTCAGCATTTTTGCGTTGTTTCTAAACCCAGGTCGTTACACACCGCATCTCCAGTAAATAAAGAGTGCTGGGGGTTGCACCCCTGAAAATAGCAGATCTACAAGCTCACAACGCGTCGCAGTGCGACGCGTTGTGAGCTTGTAGATCTGCTATTTTTCTTCAAAAGTGCCCTCTTAGGAGATTTCAGTCCTCTCTGCACGTCCCTGCTACTGTTTCTGAATGAGAACACATGGGTGGTGTTTGTTGGGCTAACGGGACCAGAAAACTGATTATATTAATTATACTGTCCGAAGTCTGAAAATGGCTCTTAACTGTTTTTTACTGCGAATTTATGAATGAATGACAAAAGTGGTTGTGTTTTGTGTGCGGTCAATGAATGCAGTGATGTTATTTGTATTTTTAATGTTTTTAATCAATAAATAGATTTTTTCCATATATATAAACATCAGCCTTTCCTTATTATTAATTTATTGTTTTATTATTATTGTCATATTATATATGACATATTATTGTATTATAATACATATATTATTATATATTATATGCTCAACTCACCGTGACAAAGCAATAAGCATAGTGGATTCATCAGCTGATGTGTTCAATTTGGCAAGGCTGCCTAGTTGTCATACGGGTTGCCAGGTTTGGCCGCTATTCCGCTTCCAATGCTTTTTACAAAAGAAAACAAACACCGGGGGGGCAGTGACTGAAGTTAGGGCGAGAAATGTATACGAACAGGCAACAGCTAAAACATTATATAAAATATATATAAAAAAACTAAAACTAAATAGTTTAATTGTCCCTAGATCTATTCAGAATCCACACTACACCACACTACACCAGGCATCGTACTGACTGACTGAGCGCCAGCAGCAGCACAACCTGGCAACCATTCCCACTCGGGGGATGATGATGGACACACACAGCGGCTAACGGCTGACTGGGAGCAGCTCTGGATTAGCTAACGGTGCTTTAATAATACTACTAATGTATGTATTGTTATATCCGATCCACCCGGACACCTGTTAACCTCCTCCTCCGCGCGTCGGACGGCTCTGAGACGCCAGTGTAGTCGCCACGGAGCGGTCAGATGTTTCGCTCATGAATGACACCGATCTGCTAGCATTTCCTTTTAGCCGGGTAAGGTATCGTCGGTTCCCCCCCGGTCTGTTTTGTCGTTGCTAGGCCGGTGTGATCGTTGCTATAGGGCGGCCTGTGTGTGTGTGTGTGTGTGTGTGTGTGTGTGTGTGTGTGTGTGTGTGTCACCGGGCAGGGCACTGTTGTTGGCATTATTTGTGACATGCATTTATTCTGTTAAAGTGTTATTATTGTTATACACGGACGGACTGACAGGGTGAGGCGGACGTTTCAGAGAGACTGCAGGGTGATCATTCATCACAACTGGAGCTAAATGTACACTATAGCCAGTGATGGGCAAGCTACTTGGAAAATGTAGTAAGCTACACTACCAGTTACTCTCTATTAAATATAGCTCAACTACAACAAAGCTATCCCCAGATAATTATAGCAAGCTACACTAAAAGCTACATGGCAAAAGTAGCTAGCTACATGGACACTACTTTTTTTTTAAATATTTTTTATCAACTTCATGATCAAGTTTCCACCGAACAAAAAGCCTAATAGGCAGGCAAAAATGCTGAGTTTGGTTGTTTATTAAAAAACAAACTGGAAACAAGCCCTCTGTCTGGCTTTTGGTGTCAACTTTTTCACATTTACTTGTATTAATGTACCTTGCGGTGTGGCTGATTCATGTGTTCAGTGTTGGGAAAGTTCTTTTTTTTATTAACTATAGTTCAGTTCACAGTTATTTTTTTTTAAAGGAACTAATTCAGTTCATAATTCAACATTTTGAACTAAAGTTCATGGTTCCAAAAAATGAACGATTTTAGTTATTTTTTGTTCTATTATTATTGCCACAGCCTAGCCATTTGCGCACCAGCTGAGAGACAGGGATTTAGACTAGAGAATGCGGGTGGTCTCTCAAGACAGCCTGTTGCCTCGGGGAGGCACTGTTTTACCGAATATTTGATTGAGAGAATATTTGATTGAGAGAATGCTGACAGGCACTTAAATGAGATGTTAATGTCCTGTAGGTAGACTTAGAAATAAAACTAGTGTTGACTAATCAATACAAGTGGCTCTTATTTTGATGGGGCAGTTTCTGCACAAGAAGTCCGTTTGACTTGTAAACAAGCTACGATGAATGAGCTGTCAAAGTACTAGTCCTAAACCACGTTAGCGATCAAATTTACAATATGAAAACTTTCACTTAGACAATAATGTAGGTTACACACACTGGAATTAAACATGGAACCTGCAGGGAGCATTAGGTGAGTAATTCATTGTGTTGTGCTAGAGATAAAAGGACAGCTGCTGCGTGGGATCCTCTTGCTGCTTAACAACATAACTGTTTGTGTCAGACTCTTCTTATCTAAACCAACCAATCATGGATTTCTTTCCAGGAATTTTTTCCCCCCACAAAACTTTATTTAACAGTCAATTTGTAACTTATAGCTTTTGTTGAAAGCTACGTCACTACTTGGGTCTAAAAATAGCTACACTACAAAAAACGCTACTTGGTTCAAAAGGAGTGAAGCTACCATCAAGCTACTGATAAATGTAGTAAGCTATGTAGCTTCGCTACTTGTAGCTAGCTACTGCCCAACACTGACTATAGCTGTGTTAAATAACGCTCCATTACAGGACATTAGATAACGTTTTTATAGTTGGGATCATTACTCAATACTCGCCACGGGCTGTTCTTACATAAAGCAGTCAAACCGTCTCTCTGGCAGTGAGTCCATTCCACACAGAGTACATTTCTGATGAGACACTGAGTCACATCAACCTAGTATAAGACAAAGAACCAACCTGGAGGTGACAGCTGTCAACGCCGGTTACACTTTAAGCGTTACTTTTCGGGCTTTATTATCATGTTTAAATGTAAGATGTCGGTGTAGACTCGTAGAGAGAAAGGTAGCGTTTAATATAGGTCTGTAGTACAGTTGGTTCGTGCATTTGATTGTCTGTGTTGTGAGTTTTGCTATTATGGCTTTTGTTTGTTGAGTCATTCATGTGTTGTGGTTTTAAAGGTGTTGTTGAGTCATTCATGTGTTGTGGTTTTAAAGGTGTTGTTGAGTCATTCATGTGTTGTGGTTTTAAAGGTGTTGTTGAGTCATTCATGTGTTGTGGTTTTAAAGGTGTTGTTGAGTCTTTCATGTGTTGTGGTTTTAAAGGTGTTGTTGAGTCATTCATGTGTTGTGGTTTTAAAGGTGTTTTGTTGTTGAGTCATTCATGTGTTATGGTTTTAAAGGTGTTGTTGAGTCATTCATGTGTTGTGGTTTTAAAGGTGTTGTTGAGTCATTCATGTGTTGTGGTTTTAAAGGTGTTGTTGAGTCATTCATGTGTTGTGGTTTTAAAGGTGTTGTTGAGTCATTCATGTGTTGTGGTTTTAAAGGTGTTGTTGAGTCATTCATGTGTTGTGGTTTTAAAGGTGTTGTTGAGTCATTCATGTGTTGTGGTTTTAAAGGTGTTGTTGAGTCATTCATGTGTTGTGGTTTTAAAGGTGTTGTTGAGTCATTCATATGTTGTGGTTTTAAAGGTGTTGTTGAGTCTTTCATGTGTTGTGGTTTTAAAGGTGTTGTTGAGTCATTCATGTGTTGTGGTTTTAAAGGTGTTGTTGAGTCATTCATGTGTTGTGGTTTTAAAGGTGGGCGTGTCACCACCATGATGGTCGCTGAGCGGACGGACACCATCGTCGGCTGCTCTCCGAGGTTCTGACGCTGTGGACGTCTGGGACGCGTTTACCAGCCGCTGGAATCCGAGCCGGACTTGGACCATAGAGAGGCCGGAGCACTGAGGGGTGTGGTCAGCCCACCCACACGGCCTCCTCCCCACCACCACCGGGGTAGTGGTCAGCCCACCCACCACACGGCCTCCCCACCACCATGACGTCTAAGCTCAACAAGAGCCCGGAGGCGGTGAAGGTGGTGGTGCGTCTCCGGCCCATGAACGAGAAGGAGCGTGCGGCCAATCACAGCCGCGTGGTCTCCGTGGACGTGAAGCTGGGCCAGATCATCGTGCGGAACCCCAAGGAGGCGTCGGCCTCGCACAGCGAGCACCCCAAGGTGTTCACCTTCGACTCGGTCTACGACCAGAGCTCCAAGCAGGTGACGTCTTGCACCACTTCAATACGATCACGACAGGCACATCATTTACATCTCCCAAAGTTCCGTACTGCAGTCTGTGTCAGTTCTCCGTCAGATAACAGGCGGGGGACACGCTGGCACAGTTGGTAGTGTTGTCGACTCACAGCTAGAAGGTCCTGGGTTCGATTCCCGCTGTGGGTGCTGGTGGCGTGTTTCCTCCTCCGCGTCATCAGTGCCCATACCCGAAGGCGGGGTTGGCGAAAGGGCCTTTCTGTGTAGAGTTTGCATGTTCTCCCACGTGTCCCCTAGGGTAGATACCCTCACAAAAACATGCTGTAATCCTGGTCACTAAACTGCCTCCCCCTGGCTAGCCGGGGCGCCTGATGGAGGGGAAAGGAACTGGTTGGAATAACGTGTTCCTTCCACACGCTACGTCCAACCAGGGAAACTCCCCCCTGTCAGGTGTAAAGGAGCAACTTGGACACTCAGGCATGAAGGAAGCATGAGTTCAAGTCCTTTGCTCTCCCCAGGTTGGCGGAGGGTGTGTAGAGCCCAGGATCACAGTAGATGATTGACACAGGGGTGAAAAATGGGTTACAAAATCGTGGGATAAAAATATATTAAAAAAAAAAGATACAGGGGGGCCCAGCTATGGAACACCTATACAGCAATCTCATCAAATTCTACTTCATTAAAACATTTCAAACATAAGTTTAGGACCCACTTAATTGACCAGATTACCTAATTAATTATATTTCTTTGTATCATCTATTCTTTCGACTAAAATGTATTTTGGCGGGTCTTGATGCCGTCGTAATGAGTGTTTTTACACTTGCTGAAAATACACATTGTGAGCTTGTAGATCGGCTATTTTCAGCATGCAACCAAAGTGTAAAATTACTTATACTGGAACTCTTGTCCACTATAGTCCCTCCCTAAATTATTAGTCTAGTTTTTATTTGTTGACGAAATTGTCAGTATATTTAGTCTTATAGTTTTAGTCATCGTAGCTTAATTTTCATGTAGTTTCCATTCGTTTTTGTCAGTGGAAAAAGGTAGTCGACGAACATTTTTCGTCTTAGTTTTAGTCGACGAAAACAACACTGTACTGTGCCGAATAAATAAATACAAATACAAATAACAGGTGGACATACTGTAATATACCTGTACTGTAATCTGTAATGTACCTGTACTATAATGTCTCCAGGTGGATCTGTACGACGAGACCTTCCGCCCCCTGGTGGACTCGGTGCTGCTGGGCTTCAACGGGACCATCTTCGCCTACGGGCAGACGGGCACGGGCAAGACCTACACCATGGAGGGCGTGAAGAACGACCCGGAGCGCCGCGGGGTCATCCCCAACTCCTTCGACCACGTCTTCACGCACATCTCCCGCTCGCAGGGCCAGAAGTACCTGGTGCGCGCCTCCTACCTGGAGATCTACCAGGAGGTACAGTAGATCTAAATACCGCAATAACGATGTACAAGGCACACGGTCACCTGCTCCCGAGCTGTATCCAGGAGCTGTTCTGGCCTAGAGAGAGAGAGAGAGAGAGCCGCTACAACCTTAGAGACACTTCCATTATTCAAACAAACAAATACTAGAATAAACATCAGAGAGAGGTGCATATCAGTCAGAGAGGTGCATATCAGTCAGAGAGGTGCATATCAGTCAGAGAGGTGCATATCAGTCAGAGAGGTGCATATGGGTCAGAGAGGTGCATATCAGTCAGAGAGGTGCATATCAGTCAGAGAGGTGCATATCAGTCAGAGAGGTGCATATGGGTCAGAGAGGTGCATATGGGTCAGAGAGGTGCATATGGGTCAGAGAGGTGCATATCAGTCAGAGAGGTGCATATGGGTCAGAGAGGTGCATATGGGTCAGAGAGGTGCATATCAGTCAGAGAGGTGCATATCAGTCAGAGAGGTGCATATGGGTCAGAGAGGTGCATATGGGTCAGAGAGGTGCATATGGGTCAGAGAGGTGCATATCAGTCAGAGAGGTGCATATGGGTCAGAGAGGTGCATATGGGTCAGAGAGGTGCATATGGGTCAGAGAGGTGCATATCAGTCAGAGAGGTGCATATCAGTCAGAGAGGTGCATATGGGTCAGAGAGGTGCATATCAGTCAGAGAGGTGCATATGGGTCAGAGAGGTGCATATGGGTCAGAGAGGTGCATATGGGTCAGAGAGGTGCATATGGGTCAGAGAGGTGCATATGGGTCAGAGAGGTGCATATGGGTCAGAGAGGTGCATATCAGTCAGAGAGGTGCATATGGGTCAGAGAGGTGCATATCAGTCAGAGAGGTGCATATCAGTCAGAGAGGTGCATATCAGTCAGAGAGGTGCATATCAGTCAGAGAGGTGCATATGGGTCAGAGAGGTGCATATGGGTCAGAGAGGTGCATATGGGTCAGAGAGGTGCATATCAGTCAGAGAGGTGCATATGGGTCAGAGAGGTGCATATGGGTCAGAGAGGTGCATATGGGTCAGAGAGGTGCATATGGGTCAGAGAGGTGCATATGGGTCAGAGAGGTGCATATCAGTCAGAGAGGTGCATATCAGTCAGAGAGGTGCATATCAGTCAGAGAGGTGCATATCAGTCAGAGAGGTGCATATGGGTCAGAGAGGTGCATATGGGTCAGAGAGGTGCATATGGGTCAGAGAGGTGCATATGGGTCAGAGAGGTGCATATCAGTCAGAGAGGTGCATATGGGTCAGAGAGGTGCATATGGGTCAGAGAGGTGCATATGGGTCAGAGAGGTGCATATGGGTCAGAGAGGTGCATATCAGTCAGAGAGGTGCATATCAGTCAGAGAGGTGCATATCAGTCAGAGAGGTGCATATCAGTCAGAGAGGTGCATATGGGTCAGAGAGGTGCATATGGGTCAGAGAGGTGCATATGGGTCAGAGAGGTGCATATGGGTCAGAGAGGTGCATATCAGTCAGAGAGGTGCATATGGGTCAGAGAGGTGCATATGGGTCAGAGAGGTGCATATGGGTCAGAGAGGTGCATATGGGTCAGAGAGGTGCATATCAGTCAGAGAGGTGCATATCAGTCAGAGAGGTGCATATGGGTCAGAGAGGTGCATATCAGTCAGAGAGGTGCATATGGGTCAGAGAGGTGCATATCAGTCAGAGAGGTGCATATGGGTCAGAGAGGTGCATATGGGTCAGAGAGGTGCATATGGGTCAGAGAGGTGCATATCAGTCAGAGAGGTGCATATGGGTCAGAGAGGTGCATATCAGTCAGAGAGGTGCATATGGGTCAGAGAGGTGCATATGGGTCAGAGAGGTGCATATGGGTCAGAGAGGTGCATATCAGTCAGAGAGGTGCATATCAGTCAGAGAGGTGCATATGGGTCAGAGAGGTGCATATCAGTCAGAGAGGTGCATATCAGTCAGAGAGGTGCATATGGGTCAGAGAGGTGCATATCAGTCAGAGAGGTGCATATGGGTCAGAGAGGTGCATATGGGTCAGAGAGGTGCATATCAGTCAGAGAGGTGCATATGGGTCAGAGAGGTGCATATCAGTCAGAGAGGTGCATATGGGTCAGAGAGGTGCATATGGGTCAGAGAGGTGCATATGGGTCAGAGAGGTGCATATCGGTCAGAGAGGTGCATATCAGTCAGAGGGGTGCATATCAGTCAGAGAGGTGCATATCAGTCAGAGAGGTGCATATGGGTCAGAGAGGTGCATATGGGTCAGAGAGGTGCATATGGGTCAGAGAGGTGCATATGGGTCAGAGAGGTGCATATGGGTCAGAGAGGTGCATATCAGTCAGAGAGGTGCATATGGGTCAGAGAGGTGCATATGGGTCAGAGAGGTGCATATCAGTCAGAGAGGTGCATATGGGTCAGAGAGGTGCATATCAGTCAGAGAGGTGCATATGGGTCAGAGAGGTGCATATGGGTCAGAGAGGTGCATATCAGTCAGAGAGGTGCATATCAGTCAGAGAGGTGCATATGGGTCAGAGGGGTCAAGCTGTGGAATGGATTAGACGATGAATTAAAAAACTGTAGTACAATAAAAAAATTAAAAAAATTGTATAGATCAAAAATAGTAGAAACACAATTATAGAACATTGATATGATGTTTTGTTTTCTCGTTTTGTGTTTTTTTTTGTTTTGTTCTATTTTTGTTCTTTTTTTAATTTTCACAATAAGATGTTAACACCATGAATGAATAAAGAAAACAAAACGCATGTAAAAACAACACATAACAGCAAAAGCAAGGAACACAAAAACAAACAATCCCACCCACCCCCCCCCCCCCCGGGGCCAAAGATGCCACGAAAAGACAATGTCAGGGCTCCTACCACTGTGCAATGGGAACATACAATAAATACATAATAATGACTAAATCATGTCCTTAACCCATTCTGACCTGAGATCAGATTCATACGAGGTTTCCACTGGACACACACTGGTCTGATGAACCCATTCTGACCTGAAATCAGATTCTAAAAATGTCAGTCGTTCTTCGAATTTTTCAAAAATAGCAGACCTACAAGCTCGTATCGCGCCACTCGGTGGCGCGATATGAGCTTGTAGATCTGCTATTTTTCAATAGGTAAAGCATAACATGATGCTAACACCAAAATGGGTGCCCGGTCAGAATGGGTTAACCAAGTCTGCAATACCAGACCAAATATTTTTGTTCTTTTTTATTGTCTTGTTCCTGTTAACTGTATAGTTTTTTCCCCCTTCTGTTTGCTTCGTTGTATTATTTTACTTATGAAAGCCATTTATTTTCACTATAAGCTTCGGCTTCAGCCTACACCTTTTTGGTCTGTTTCTTTTGCAAAAAGTATTGATTTGATTGATTTGTTATAATGACCAAAACAAATTAATTAACTCTATTACTACTAGGAGATCCGCGACCTCCTCGCCAAGGACCAGCGGCGGCGCCTGGAGCTCAAGGAGCGCCCCGACACGGGCGTCTACGTCAAGGACCTCTCGTCCTTCGTCACCAAGAGCGTGCGCGAGATCGAGCACGTGATGAACGTGGGCAACCAGAACCGCTCGGTGGGCGCCACCAACATGAACGAGCACAGCTCGCGCTCCCACGCCATCTTCGTGATCACGGTGGAATGCAGCGAGCTGGGCGTGGACGGCAAGGACCACATCCGCGTGGGCAAGCTCAACCTGGTGGACCTGGCGGGCAGCGAGCGGCAGGCCAAGTCGGGCGCGCAGGGCGAGCGTCTGAAGGAGGCCACCAAGATCAACCTGTCGCTGTCGGCGCTGGGCAACGTCATCTCCGCCCTGGTGGACGGGCGGAGCACCCACGTCCCTTACAGGTATTTATGATAATTAATAATAACACCCACGTCCCTTACAGGTGTTTATGATAATTAATAATAGCACCCACGTCCCTTACAGGTGTTTATGATAATTAATAATAACACCCACGTCCCCTACAGGTGTTTATGATAATTAATAATAACACCCACGTCCCCTACAGGTGTTTATAATAATTAATAATAACACCCACGTCCCTTACAGGTATTTATGATAATTAATAATAACACCCACGTCTCCTTACAGGTATTTATGATAATTAATAATAACACCCACGTCCCTTACAGGTGTTTATGATAATTAATAATAACACCCACTTCTCCTACAGGTGTTTATAATAATTAATAATAGCACCCACGTCCCTTACAGGTATTTATAATAATTAATAATAACACCCACGTCCCTTACAGGTATTTATAATAATTAATAATAGCACCCACGTCTCCTACAGGTGTTTATAATAATTAATAATAGCACCCACGTCCCTTACAGGTATTTATAATAATTAATAATAGCACCCACGTCCCTTACAGGTATTTATAATAATTAATAATAGCACCCACGTCCCTTACAGGTATTTATAATAATTAATAATAGCACCCACGTCCCTTACAGGTATTTATAATAATTAATAATAACACCCACGTCCCTTACAGGTATTTATAATAATTAATAATAACACCCACGTCCCCTACAGGTATTTATAATAATTAATAATAACACCCACATCCCTTACAGGTATTTATGATAATTAATAATAGCACCCACGTCCCTTACAGGTATTTATAATAATTAATAATAGCACCCACGTCCCTTACAGGTATTTATAATAATTAATAATAACACCCACATCCCTTACAGGTATTTATGATAATTAATAATAACACCCACGTCTCCTACAGGTGTTTATAATAATTAATAATAGCACCCACGTCCCTTACAGGTATTTATAATAATTAATAATAGCACCCACGTCCCTTACAGGTATTTATAATAATTAATAATAGCACCCACGTCCCTTACAGGTATTTATAATAATTAATAATAGCACCCACGTCCCTTACAGGTATTTATAATAATTAATAATAACACCCACGTCCCTTACAGGTATTTATAATAATTAATAATAACACCCACGTCCCCTACAGGTATTTATAATAATTAATAATAACACCCACATCCCTTACAGGTATTTATGATAATTAATAATAACACCCACGTCTCCTACAGGTATTTATAATAATTAATAATAACACCCACGTCTCCTACAGGTATTTATAATAATTAATAATAACACCCACGTCTCCTACAGGTATTTATGATAATTAATAATAACACCCACGTCTCCTACAGGTATTTATGATAATTAATAATAACACCCACGTCCCTTACAGGTATTTATAATAATTAATAATAACACCCACGTCTCCTACAGGTATTTATGATAATTATCCAACGATTTTGTAACCCATTTTAACCCTGAACCCTGTGATCCTGGGCTCTACACACCCTCCGCCAACCTGGGGAGAGCAACGGACTTGAACTCATGCTTCCTTCATGCCTGAGTGTCCAAGTTGCTCCTTTACAACCTGACAGGGGGGAGTTTCCCTGGTTAGACGTAGTGCGTGGAAGGAACACGTTATTCCAACCAGTTCCTTTCCCCTCCATCAGGCGCCCCGGCTGGCCAGGGGGAGGCAGTTTAGAGACCAGGATTACCGCATGTTTTTTGTGAGGGTACCTACCCTAGGGGACACGGGGAGAACATGTGAGGGTACCTACCCTAGGGGACACGGGGAGAACATGTGAGGGTTCCTACCCTAGGGGACACGGGGAGAACATGTGAGGGTACCTACCCTAGGGGACACGGGGATAACATGTGAGGGTACCTACCCTAGGGGACACAGGGAGAACATGTGAGGGTACCTACCCTAGGGGACACGGGGAGAACATGTGAGGGTACCTACCCTAGGGGACACGGGGAGAACATGTGAGGGTACCTACCCTAGGGGACACGGGGAGAACATGTGAGGGTAGTGGGTACCTACCCTAGGGGACACGGGGAGAACATGTGAGGGTAGTGGGTACCTACCCTAGGGGACACGGGGAGAACATGTGAGGGTAGTGGGTACCTACCCTAGGGGACACGGGGAGAACATGTGAGGGTAGTGGGTACCTACCCTAGGGGACACGGGAGAACATGTGAGGGTACCTACCCTAGGGGACACGGGGAGAACATGTGAGGGTACCTACCCTAGGGGACACGGGGAGAACATGTGAGGGTACCTACCCTAGGGGACACGGGGAGAACATGTGAGGGTACCTACCCTAGGGGACACGGGGAGAACATGTGAGGGTAGTGGGTACCTACCCTAGGGGACACGGGGAGAACATGTGAGGGTAGTGGGTACCTACCCTAGGGGACACGGGGAGAACATGTGAGGGTAGTGGGTACCTACCCTAGGGGACACGGGGAGAACATGTGAGGGTACCTACCCTAGGGGACACGGGGAGAACATGTGAGGGTAGTGGGTACCTACCCTAGGGGACACGGGGAGAACATGTGAGGGTAGTGGGTACCTACCCTAGGGGACACGGGGAGAACATGTGAGGGTACCTACCCTAGGGGACACGGGGAGAACATGTGAGGGTAGTGGGTACCTACCCTAGGGGACACGGGGAGAACATGTGAGGGTAGTGGGTACCTACCCTGGGGGACACGGGGAGAACATGTGAGGGTAGTGGGTACCTACCCTAGGGGAGAACATGTGAGGGTAGTGGGTACCTACCCTAGGGGAGAACATGTGAGGGTAGTGGGTACCTACCCTAGGGGAGAACATGTGAGGGTAGTGGGTACCTACCCTAGGGGACACGGGGAGAACATGTGAGGGTAGTGGGTACCTACCCTAGGGGACACGGGGAGAACATGTGAGGGTAGTGGGTACCTACCCTAGGGGAGAACATGTGAGGGTAGTGGGTACCTACCCTAGGGGAGAACATGTGAGGGTAGTGGGTACCTACCCTAGGGGACACGGGGAGAACATGTGAGGGTAGTGGGTACCTACCCTAGGGGACACGGGGAGAACATGTGAGGGTAGTGGGTACCTACCCTAGGGGACACGGGGAGAACATGTGAGGGTAGTGGGTACCTACCCTAGGGGACACGGGGAGAACATGTGAGGGTAGTGGGTACCTACCCTAGGGGACACGGGGAGAACATGTGAGGGTAGTGGGTACCTACCCTAGGGGACACGGGGAGAACATGTGAGGGTAGTGGGTACCTACCCTAGGGGAGAAAATGTGAGGGTAGTGGGTACCTACCCTAGGGGACACAGGGAGAACATGTGAGGGTAGTGGGTACCTACCCTAGTTGACACGGGGAGAACATGTGAGGGTAGTGGGTACCTACCCTAGGGGACACGGGGAGAACATGTGAGGGTAGTGGGTACCTACCCTAGGGGAGAACATGTGAGGGTAGTGGGTACCTACCCTAGGGGACACGGGGAGAACATGTGAGGGTAGTGGGTACCTACCCTAGGGGACACGGGGAGAACATGTGAGGGTAGTGGGTACCTACCCTAGGGGACACGGGGAGAACATGTGAGGGTAGTGGGTACCTACCCTAGGGGACACGGGGAGAACATGTGAGGGTACCTACCCTAGGGGACACGGGGAGAACATGTGAGGGTACCTACCCTAGGGGACACGGGGAGAACATGTGAGGGTAGTGGGTACCTACCCTAGGGGACACGGGGAGAACATGTGAGGGTACCTACCCTAGGGGACACGGGGAGAACATGTGAGGGTAGTGGGTACCTACCCTAGGGGAGAACATGTGAGGGTAGTGGGTACCTACCCTAGGGGACACGGGGAGAACATGTGAGGGTAGTGGGTACCTACCCTAGGGGAGAACATGTGAGGGTAGTGGGCACCTACCCTAGGGGACACGGGGAGAACATGTGAGGGTAGTGGGTACCTACCCTAGGGGACACGGGGAGAACATGTGAGGGTAGTGGGTACCTACCCTAGGGGACACGGGGAGAACATGTGAGGGTAGTGGGTACCTACCCTAGGGGACACGGGGAGAACATGTGAGGGTAGTGGGTACCTACCCTAGGGGACACGGGGAGAACATGTGAGGGTAGTGGGTACCTACCCTAGGGGAGAACATGTGAGGGTAGTGGGTAGTGGGTAGTGGGTACCTACCCTAGGTCGATCGGTGGTTGTTGATTTCCTTGACTAAAGACTAAGGCGAAAAATGTTCCGTCGACTAGACTACCTTTTTTTTTTCACTTGACGAAAACTAAATGGAAACTAAATGAGAACTAAATGAGAACTAAGCTACGATGACTGAAACTGAGACTAAATATATTGACAATTTCGTCAACAACTAGACTAAAATGTTAGGAAAGGACTAGTAGACAGGAGATCCAGTATATCTAAGTAAAACATGCATGCAAGTCGTTTTACACTTGGTTGCATGCTGAAAATGGCAGATCTACAAACCCACAAGTGTGTAACCTCGCCTCACCAGGCTTTCCACCACCTCGGAGGAAAGCCTGGTCTCTGTTTCAAAAGTCCGTATGATCCTGTCGGGAGCGGATGATATCGTTACGTCATGTTGTAGTCATTGTTTTGTAGTCGACAGGATGATATCGTTACGTCATGTTGTAGTATTGTTTTGTAGTCATCAGGATGATATCGTTACGTCATGTTGTAGTATTGTTTTGTAGTCGACAGGATGATATCGTTACGTCATGTTGTAGTATTGTTTTGTAGTCATCAGGATGATATCGTTACGTCATGTTGTAGTATTGTTTTGTAGTAGACAGGATGATATCGTTACGTCATGTTGTAGTATTGTTTTGTAGTCATCAGGATGATATGGTTACGTCATGTTGTAGTATTGTTTTGTAGTCATCAGGATGATATCGTTACGTCATGTTGTAGTATTGTTTTGTAGTCATCAGGATGATATCGTTACGTCATGTTGTAGTATTGTTTTGTAGTCGACAGGATGATATCGTTACGTCATGTTGTAGTATTGTTTTGTAGTCATCAGGATGATATCGTTACGTCATGTTGTAGTATTGTTTTGTAGTCATCAGGATGATATCGTTACGTCATGTTGTAGTATTGTTTTGTAGTCATCAGGATGATATCGTTACGTCATGTTGTAGTATTGTTTTGTAGTCGACAGGATGATATCGTTACGTCATGTTGTAGTATTGTTTTGTAGTCATCAGGATGATATCGTTACGTCATGTTGTAGTATTGTTTTGTAGTCATCAGGATGATATCGTTACGTCATGTTGTAGTATTGTTTTGTAGTCATCAGGATGATATCGTTACGTCATGTTGTAGTATTGTTTTGTAGTCATCAGGATGATATGGTTACGTCATGTTGTAGTATTGTTTTGTAGTCATCAGGATGATATCGTTACGTCATGTTGTAGTATTGTTTTGTAGTCATCAGGATGATATCGTTACGTCATGTTGTAGTATTGTTTTGTAGTCATCAGGATGATATCGTTACGTCATGTTGTAGTATTGTTTTGTAGTCATCAGGATGATATCGTTACGTCATGTTGTAGTATTGTTTTGTAGTCATCAGGATGATATCGTTACGTCATGTTGTAGTATTGTTTTGTAGTCATCAGGATGATATGGTTACGTCATGTTGTAGTATTGTTTTGTAGTCATCAGGATGATATGGTTACGTCATGTTGTAGTATTGTTTTGTAGTCATCAGGATGATATGGTTACGTCATGTTGTAGTATTGTTTTGTAGTCATCAGGATGATATCGTTACGTCATGTTGTAGTATTGTTTTGTAGTCATCAGGATGATATGGTTACGTCATGTTGTAGTATTGTTTTGTAGTCGACAGGCAGGAACAACAGGCGGCAACTTTATTGAGAGAAAAGGAAGGTTCCTTCCTTTTCCCTCTCAATAAAAGCTCTCGTAAAGCCTGTAGCTTTTATTGAGAGAAATCGGTTTGAGGGAAGGAAAGGAAGTTGCCGCCTGTTGTTCCTGCCTGTCGACTACAAGATTCAAGATAGATTCAAGACTTTATTTGCCATGTCAACAGAGTTGATTGGAATTAGTTTCAGTGCACTAAAAACATACATACGATACATACACATATTCACATCACATAATCAGACAAAACACGATACAAAAGTACAGACATCATATGAGGGGGATCAGTGGCGGAAACTCCGTGGGTTCAGAGGCGCGACTGAACCCACTGGCATTTTGGCAAAATATATCAATATGCAGTATATGCACCCACTGTCCACTGAAATTTCCCTTCCCCAGTGGTCATGTTGTCATGCACGTAGTCACATACCTTTAGGGGGTTGGGGGCGCTTGGGCAAGATAGGTGTTGGTACCAACCGAAAAAACAAAACTCGTTTTTTTTCCACCGCTGGGGGGGGGGGGGGCTGCATGAACCCCCTGCCGTTATAAGAACTTTCCGCCACTGAGGGGGATCAATAAATAAGAAGAATGCAAAACGTTACAATTCATGTTGAATAAATAAATAGCAAATTCATCACAGTTCATCGTTTTACAAGGCAGCTTCACGCTGTAAAGTGCGAGTGAAAAGAGGGTCAGCATTCAAGAGGCGAACAGCCTCGGGATAAGTGCTGTTCTTGAAGCGGGAGGTGTTGCACTTTAGAGACCGGAGTCTCTTACCTGAGGGCAGGGGTGCAAACAGAGAGCAGGCAGGGTGGGAGGGGTCGGCGATCACCTTCTGCATTCTGCGCTTAGTGCGTATGGTGTAGATAGAGGAGACGGATGGGAGGTCGAGGCCAATGATTTTTGACGCTGTGCGTACCACCCTGTCCAGCCGTTTCCTCTCTAAGTCAGTGGTGTTTCCATACCACACTGTGACTGAGAAGACGAGGACCCTCTCCACAGTGGCTCTGTAGAAGTGAACCAACGCCTCCCCAGTCACACCGAACAGCACAATACTACAACATGACGTAACGATATCATCCGCTCCCGACAGGATCATATACCCTAAATGAAATGGTGCCCAGGCTAACAAGTGTGAGCTTGTAGATCGGCTATTTTCAGCAAGTGTAAAGTCAAGTCAGTCACTACGACGGCATCAATACAAAATACATTTTAGTCGACTAAATCAACTGTAGATGTAGGGGGGAGGAGGGGAGGGGGTAATAAGAAAAACGAAGCTTGTGATACTGCTTGAAAAAGTATCGTTTTGTGATATTATATTTTTCCATAATCACCCGCGTCCCTAGCTCTGGTCCATATAGCTCCAATGCGTTTCATTTAGAGCTATGTTACTCTCAACTTCCGCCGCTCGCATGAATGCAGACCAGCCTCTCCTCTTTAGCGTAAATAAAAAGGTTTTTGCTACTCCAGGGTTAGCGTTAGGGATGTAGTAGTAGTAGTAGTAGTAGTAGTGGTAGTAAGTAACCTCTCTGTCCATCCAGGGACTCCAAGCTGACGCGTCTCCTCCAGGGTTAGGGTTAGGGATGTGGTAGTGGTAGTAGTAGTAGTAGTAGCAGTAGCAGCAGCAGCAGCAGCAGCAGCAGCAGCAGCAGCAGCAGCAGCAGCAGCAGCAGCAGTAGCAGTAGTAGTAGTAGTAAGTGACCTCTCTCTGTCCATCCAGGGACTCCAAGCTGACGCGTCTCCTCCAGGGTTAGGGTTAGGGATGTAGTGGTAGTAGTAGTAGTAGTAAGTAACCTCTCTGTCCATCCAGGGTTAGCGTTAGGGATGTAGTAGTAGTGGTAGTAAGTGACCTCTCTCTGTCCATCCAGGGACTCCAAGCTGACGCGTCTCCTCCAGGACTCTCTGGGCGGCAACGCCCGCACGGTGATGGTGGCCAACATCGGCCCCGCCTCCTACAACCTGGACGAGACGCTGACCACGCTGCGCTACGCCAACCGCGCCAAGAACATCAAGAACAAGCCGCGCATCAACGAGGACCCCAAGGACGCCCTGCTGCGCCAGTTCCAGGAGGAGATCGCCCGGCTCAAGGAGCAGCTGGAGAGGAGGTGCTCGGGGAAGAGGAGGAAGAGGAGGCGCGTCAGGAGGGAAGGCGACGAGGAGGAGGACGGGGAGACGGAGACGGAGGAGGAGGAGGACGGGGAGGACGGGGAGGACGAGGACGGCGAGGAGGACAGGGGCGACGGCGGCGGCGGGGGGGACTACTGGCGCGAGAAGCACGAAAAGCTGGAGAGGGAGCGGAACGCCATCATGGAGGACCACAGCCTGGTGGCCGAGGAGAAGGTCCGCCTGCTCAGGCAGAAGGAGAAGAAGATGGAGGACTTGAGGAAGGAGAAGGAGGCCGGAGAGCTTCTGTCTGCCAAAGTCAAGGTACGATAAAGGAGGAGGAGGCCGGAGAGCTTCTGTCGGCCAAAGTCAAGGTACGATAAAGGAGGAGGAGGCCGGAGAGCTTTTGTCGGCCAAAGTCAAGGTACCGTAAAGGAGGAGGAGGCCGGAGAGCTTCTGTCGGCCAAAGTCAAGGTACCGTAAAGGAGGAGGAGGCCGGAGAGCTTCTGTCGGCCAAAGTCAAGGTACCGTAAAGGAGGAGGAGGCCGGAGAGCTTCTGTCGGCCAAAGTCAAGGTACCGTAAAGGAGGAGGAGGCCGGAGAGCTTCTGTCGGCCAAAGTCAAGGTACCGTAAAGGAGGAGGAGGCCGGAGAGCTTCTGTCGGCCAAAGTCAAGGTACCGTAAAGGAGGAGGAGGCCGGAGAGCTTCTGTCGGCCAAAGTCAAGGTACGATAAAGGAGGAGGAGGCCGGAGAGCTTCTGTCGGCCAAAGTCAAGGTACCGTAAAGGAGGAGGAGGCCGGAGAGCTTCTGTCGGCCAAAGTCAAG
Source organism: Protomyctophum bolini (assembly GCF_963924005.1). Classification (NCBI taxonomy): domain Eukaryota; kingdom Metazoa; phylum Chordata; class Actinopteri; order Myctophiformes; family Myctophidae; genus Protomyctophum; species Protomyctophum bolini. Next base: position 1,305,851 of record NC_137866.1, read on the forward strand.
GTACCGTAAAGGAGGAGGAGGCCGGAGAGCTTCTGTCGGCCAAAGTCAAGGTACCGTAAAGGAGGAGGAGGCCGGAGAGCTTCTGTCGGCCAAAGTCAAGGTACCGTAAAGGAGGAGGAGGCCGGAGAGCTTCTGTCGGCCAAAGTCAAGGTACGGTAAAGGAGGAGGAGGCCGGAGAGCTTCTGTCGGCCAAAGTCAAGGTACCGTAAAGGAGGAGGAGGCCGGAGAGCTTCTGTCGGCCAAAGTCAAGGTACGGTAGGCAGATTTAGCTCTTGCTAAATTGGACGTTTGCCCGCCAGTTAATGGCATTCTGTACGCTCATGCCAGCATCATTGGGGAACCTGCACTTATCTAGCTACTCCTCCTAATGCACAGCCGGAGCACTTTAACCCACTTTAAGGCCTGAGTCTCTGTCCGATGGAACATTACCTTAATTATAGGACATTCATTGCTCAAGGAAACGCATAAAAACACTGCAGCCTACACAGCATATTCTGTCTGTCTGTCTGTCTGTCTGTCTGCGTAAACATGGAGTCTTCATCTCCTTAACCCATTCTGACCGGGCACCCATTTTGGTGTTAGCATCATGTTATGCTTTACCTATTGAAAAATAGCAGATCTACAAGCTCATATCGCGCCACCGAGTGGCGCGATACGAGCTTGTAGGTCTGCTATTTTTGAAAATTCGAAGAGCGACTGACATTTTTAGAATCTGATCTCAGGTCAGAATGGGTCAATCAGATCCAGTGTGTGTCCAGTGGAAACCTCGTATGAATCTGATCTCAGGTCAGAATGGGTTAAACATTTTTATAAGAGAATGGGTTAAACATTTTTATAAGAGATCCAGTCACGACACTTGCATGTTATGAGTATAATTTTAACACCATAGTTTTTATAGGCATGTAACGATATATTGTATATATCGATTTATCGATATTTATCGATATTATATTCCGACAATAGGCGAGCGAAGCGACCTCACTGTACGAGGAGCAGGGGAGAGCAGGGGAGAATTAAAAATGAATATCGTTTTTTTGTTGTTGATGGGGTTGGTGTGTGATATGAAATGTGAGCTGTAATCATATTCCATCATATTCACGTGCTTTTGGAGAGAAACGAGACAGACTCCATGCAGTCACTTTCAGTAGTAGAGAGTAGCCTGCTGTGTGTGTGACACAGGTGATGGTCGTTATTGATGCTCATTAATACATCCAGGAAGGCAATTATGTTGTTTCTGCTCTGTCAAATAGGTCTACATCTATCCTAAGATGTTTCTGCTCCGTCAAATAGGTCCACATCTATCCTAAGATGTTTCTGCTCTGTCAAATAGGTCTACATCTATCCTAAGATGTTTCTGCTCCGTCAAATAGGTCTACATCTATCCTAAGATGTTTCTGCTCCGTCAAATAGGTATACATCTATCCTAAGATGTTTCTGCTCTGTCAAATAGGTCCACATCTATCCTAAGATGTTTCTGCACTGTCAAATAGGTCTACATCTATCCTAAGATGTTTCTGCTCTGTCAAATAGGTCTACATCTATCCTAAGATGTTTCTGCTCCGTCAAATAGGTCCACATCTATCCTAAGATGTTTCTGCACTGTCAAATAGGTCTACATCTATCCTAAGATGCCATCTAAGAAATGTTAACTCGAGCTAGGTTTAAACATGAAAGCATGTTTACAGTTGTTGCACAGAAATTAAGTCATTTTACATGAAAAGTAATGCTACTTTTGCAATGTAGTTAAATAAAATTTGTGAAAAAAGCTTGGGGGAAAATAATTGTGTTGAAAATATCGTGATACGTATCGTATCGTGAGTTGAGAGTATCGTTACATGCCTAGTAGTTTATTAGTTTATTATTAATTGAACACATTGATAAGGTCCCTGCGCTGCGTTTCCAATTTCTGCGGATGACGGCGCAGTGTGAAGGCAGAACGGCCCGTTGGCATCGAGTCTACGGAAGTATGTGACCTCGGAGAGAAACCCTTTCTTTTCTCCTCGTGTGGCTTTGACCTTTGACCTTTTCTCCATCCAGGCGATGGAGAGTAAGCTCCTGGTTGGGGGGAAGAACATCGTAGACCACACCAACGAACAGCAGAAGATCCTGGAGCAGAAGAGACAGGAGATCGCTGAGCAGGTACAGTTATGGGCCATTCACACCATGGTCCTGGGTGTCTAAGGGTATATATATTCATAGCACGTCATAGTACATATGTATAGCATAGTAGTATAGATGTATAGTTTATATGTATAGTTTCATTATATAGATATTCCACTGTTACTTTCTTAGCTTACGCATGTTTCTTGATAAATGTTTTTATGTGATGTATTCCCATGCTTTTTTGTTCTCGCTTAATGTAAGTCGCTCTGGATTAAGAGCGTCTGATAAATGCCTAAATTGTAAATTGACCCCTAAATTGACATTTATTATCCCGCGGACCCCCGTTTGAAAAGATATGACGACAACCCCCATAAGAGAAGATTTGTGAGGCTCTAGAAGTGATTCTCAACCTGTTTAACCCATTCTGGTGTTAGCATTAGGTTATGCTCTAGCTATTGAAAAATAGCAGGTGTGTGTGTGTGTGTGTGTGTGTGTGTGTGTGTGTGTGTGCCTGTGTGTGTGTGTGTGTGTGTGTGTGTGCCTGTGCCTGTGTGTGCGTGTGCGCGTAGAAACGGAGAGAGCGTGAGATGCAGCAGCAGGTGGAGTGTCGTGATGAGGAGACCCTGGAGCTGAAGGAGACCTACAGTTCTCTGCAGCAGGAGGTGGACATCAAGACCAAGAAGTTGAAAAAGGTACAGTATCTCCTCCCTACTGTAGCTTCTATCTCCTCCCTCTACTGTAACACCTCTGATCTGACACACACACACCGTGGGACACACTGTGCTCCCTCTACTGTAACACCTCTGATCTGACACACACACACCGTGGGACACACTGTGCTCCCTCTACTGTAACACCTCTGATCTGACACACACACACCGTGGGACACACTGTGAAGCCCAACACACACCGTCTGCGAACGCCGCGCGTCAAAACAGCCGCCTCCGTTATTTTCAATGAACCTATATCGCACACCGGCGGCGTCCGACACGCGCCGGCGCCTCGCCTGACGCTCCGATACGCCACCGTTCTATTTTCCGGGCGTTGCCGCGTCGCTGCTCACCCGGTGTGAGATGTGTTAACACATGTGATCTGACGCACAGACCGCGGGGCGACTGTGGCTCAGGAGGTAGAGCAGGTCGTCCAATGATCCGTGGGTCGGCGGTTCGAATCCCGGCTCCTCCTCCTGTGTCAAGTGTCCTTGGGCAAGAAGACACTGAACCCCAGATTGCTCCCGATGTGCTGGTTGGTGCCTTGCATGGTTTCCACCACAATCGGTGTGTGAATGTGTGTGAATGTAATGCACCATCTATGTAAATGTGTGTGAATGTGTGTGTGAATGGGTGAATGTAATGCACAATCTATGTAAAGGTGTGTGAATGTGTGTGTGAATGGGTGAATGTAATGCACAATCTATGTAAAGGAGTGTGAATGTGTGTGTGAATGGGTGAATGTAATGCACAATCTATGTAAAGTAGTGTGAATGTGTGTGTGAATGGGTGAATGTAATGCACAATCTATGTAAAGTAGTGTGAATGTGTGTGTGAATGGGTGAATGTAATGCACAGTCTATGTAAAGGAGTGTGAATGTGTGTGTATGAATGGGTGAATGTAATGCACAGTCTATGTAAAGGAGTGTGAATGTGTGTGTATGAATGGGTGAATGTAATGCACAGTCTATGTAAAGGAGTGTGAATGTGTGTGTATGAATGGGTGAATGTAATGCACAGTCTATGTAAAGGAGTGTGAATGTGTGTGTGAATGGGTGAATGTAATGCACAGTCTATGTAAAGGAGTGTGAATGTGTGTGTGAATGGGTGAATGTAATGCACAGTCTATGTAAAGGAGTGTGAATGTGTGTGTATGAATGGGTGAATGTAATGCACAGTCTATGTAAAGGAGTGTGAATGTGTGTGTGAATGGGTGAATGTAATGCACAGTCTATGTAAAGGAGTGTGAATGTGTGTGTATGAATGGGTGAATGTAATGCACAGTCTATGTAAAGGAGTGTGAATGTGTGTGTATGAATGGGTGAATGTAATGCACAGTCTATGTAAAGGTGTGTGAATGTGTGTGTGAATGGGTGAATGTAATGCACAGTCTATGTAAAGGAGTGTGAATGTGTGTGTATGAATGGGTGAATGTAATGCACAATCTATGTAAAGGAGTGTGAATGTGTGTGTATGAATGGGTGAATGTAATGCACAGTCTATGTAAAGGAGTGTGAATGTGTGTGTGTGTGAATGGGTGAATGTAATGCACAGTCTATGTAAAGGAGTGTGAATGTGTGTGTGAATGGGTGAATGTAATGCACAGTCTATGTAAAGGAGTGTGAATGTGTGTGTGAATGGGTGAATGTAATGCACAGTCTATGTAAAGGAGTGTGAATGTGTGTGTATGAATGGGTGAATGTAATGCACAGTCTATGTAAAGGAGTGTGAATGTGTGTGTATGAATGGGTGAATGTAATGCACAATCTATGTAAAGGAGTGTGAATGTGTGTGAATGAACGGGTGAATGTAATGCACAGTCTATGTAAAGGAGTGTGAATGTGTGTGAATGGGTGAATGTAATGCACAGTCTATGTAAAGGAGTGTGAATGTGTGTGTATGAATGGGTGAATGTAATGCACAGTCTATGTAAAGGAGTGTGAATGTGTGTGTGAATGGGTGAATGTAATGCACAGTCTATGTAAAGGAGTGTGAATGTGTGTGTGAATGGGTGAATGTAATGCACAGTTTATGTAAAGGAGTGTGAATGTGTGTGTGAATGGGTGAATGTAATGCACAATCTATGTAAAGTAGTGTGAATGTGTGTGTGAATGGGTGAATGTAATGCACAGTCTATGTAAAGGTGTGTGAATGTGTGTGTATGAATGGGTGAATGTAATGCACAGTCTATGTAAAGGTGTGTGAATGTGTGTGTATGAATGGGTGAATGTAATGCACAGTCTATGTAAAGGAGTGTGAATGTGTGTGTGAATGGGTGAATGTAATGCACAGTTTATGTAAAGGAGTGTGAATGTGTGTGTGAATGGGTGAATGTAATGCACAATCTATGTAAAGTAGTGTGAATGTGTGTGTGAATGGGTGAATGTAATGCACAGTCTATGTAAAGGAGTGTGAATGTGTGTGTATGAATGGGTGAATGTAATGCACAGTCTATGTAAAGGAGTGTGAATGTGTGTGTATGAATGGGTGAATGTAATGCACAGTCTATGTAAAGGAGTGTGAATGTGTGTGTATGAATGGGTGAATGTAATGCACAGTCTATGTAAAGGAGTGTGAATGTGTGAATGAATGGGTGAATGTAATGCACAGTCTATGTAAAGGAGTGTGAATGTGTGAATGAATGGGTGAATGTAATGCACAGTCTATGTAAAGGAGTGTGAATGTGTGAATGAATGGGTGAATGTAATGCACAGTCTATGTAAAGGAGTGTGAATGTGTGTGTATGAATGGGTGAATGTAATGCACAGTCTATGTAAAGGAGTGTGAATGTGTGTGTATGAATGGGTGAATGTAATGCACAGTCTATGTAAAGGAGTGTGAATGTGTGAATGAATGGGTGAATGTAATGCACAGTCTATGTAAAGGAGTGTGAATGTGTGAATGAATGGGTGAATGTGATGCACAGTCTATGTAAAGGAGTGTGAATGTGTGTGTATGAATGGGTGAATGTAATGCACAGTCTATGTAAAGGAGTGTGAATGTGTGTGTATGAATGGGTGAATTTAATGCACAGTCTATGTAAAGGAGTGTGAATGTGTGTGTGAATGGGTGAATGTAATGCACAGTCTATGTAAAGGAGTGTGAATGTGTGAATGAATGGGTGAATGTAATGCACAGTCTATGTAAAGGAGTGTGAATGTGTGTGTATGAATGGGTGAATGTAATGCACAGTCTATGTAAAGGAGTGTGAATGTGTGTGTGAATGGGTGAATGTAATGCACAGTCTATGTAAAGGAGTGTGAATGTGTGAATGAATGGGTGAATGTAATGCACAGTCTATGTAAAGGAGTGTGAATGTGTGTGTATGAATGGGTGAATGTAATGCACAGTCTATGTAAAGGAGTGTGAATGTGTGTGTGAATGGGTGAATGTAATGCACAGTCTATGTAAAGGAGTGTGAATGTGTGTATGAATGGGTGAATGTAATGCACAGTCTATGTAAAGGAGTGTGAATGTGTGAATGGGTGAATGTAATGCACAGTCTATGTAAAGGAGTGTGAATGTGTGAATGAATGGGTGAATGTAATGCACAGTCTATGTAAAGGAGTGTGAATGTGTGTGTATGAATGGGTGAATGTGATGCACAGTCTATGTAAAGGAGTGTGAATGTGTGAATGAATGGGTGAATGTAATGCACAGTCTATGTAAAGGAGTGTGAATGTGTGTGTATGAATGGGTGAATGTAATGCACAGTCTATGTAAAGGAGTGTGAATGTGTGTGTATGAATGGGTGAATGTAATGCACAGTCTATGTAAAGGTGTGTGAATGTGTGTGTATGAATGGGTGAATGTAATGCACAATCTATGTAAAGGAGTGTGAATGTGTGTGTATGAATGGGTGAATGTAATGCACAGTCTATGTAAAGGAGTGTGAATGTGTGTATGAATGGGTGAATGTAATGCACAGTCTATGTAAAGGAGTGTGAATGTGTGTGTATGAATGGGTGAATGTAATGCACAGTCTATGTAAAGGAGTGTGAATGTGTGTATGAATGGGTGAATGTAATGCACAGTCTATGTAAAGGAGTGTGAATGTGTGTATGAATGGGTGAATGTAATGCACAGTCTATGTAAAGGTGTGTGAATGGGTGAATGTAATGCACAGTCTATGTAAAGGTGTGTGAATGGGTGAATGTAATGCACAGTCTATGTAAAGGAGTGTGAATGTGTGTATGAATGGGTGAATGTAATGCACAGTCTATGTAAAGGTG
>NC_137866.1:1313095-1325595 GCF_963924005.1 Protomyctophum bolini
TTTTCATTTTTTTCAAATCCTCAAAAATGATGAAAAACGGCGCGCTATAGTATGCCGTACGATATGGGCTATAGCCCACGGTCCAAAATGATGAGAAACGAGGCTAACTTTTTTTTTCTAAATTTCAAAAAACATGGGCTATAACCCATCGTTTTTGTCATTTCGTCATTTTTTTCAAATCCTCAAAAATGATGAAAAACGGCGCGCTATAGTATGCCGTACGATATGGGCTATAGCCCACGGTCCAAAATGATGAGAAACGAGGCTAACTTTTTTTTTTTAAATTTCAAAAAACATGGGCTATAACCCACCGTTTTTTCATTTTTCATTTTTTTCAAATCCTCAAAAATGATGAAAAACGGCGCGCTATAGTATGCCGTACGATATGGGCTATAGCCCACGGTCCAAAATGATGAGAAACGAGGCTAACTTTTTTTTTCAAAATTTCAAAAAACATGGGCTATAACCCATCGTTTTTGTCATTTCGTCATTTTTTTCAAATCCTCAAAAATGATGAAAAACGGCGCGCTATAGTATGCCGTACGATATGGGCTATAGCCCACGGTCCAAAATGATGAGAAACGACGCTAACTTTTTTTTTCAAAATTTCAAAAAACATGGGCTATAACCCACCGTTTTTTTCATTTTAAATTTTTTTCAAATCCTCAAAAATGATGAAAAACGGCGCGCTATAGTATGCCGTATGATATGGGCTATAGCCCACGGTCCAAAATGATGAGAAACGAGGCTAACTTTTTTTTTCAAAATTTCAAAAAACATGGGCTATAACCCACCGTTTTTTTCATTTTTCATTTTTTTCAAATCCTCAAAAATGATGAAAAACGGCGCGCTATAGTATGCCGTACGATATGGGCTATAGCCCACGGTCCAAAATGATGAGAAACGAGGCTAACTTTTTTTTTCAAAATTTCAAAAAACATGGGCTATAACCCACCGTTTTTTTCATTTTTCATTTTTTTCAAATCCTCAAAAATGATGAAAAACGGCGCGCTATAGTATGCCGTACGATATGGGCTATAGCCCACGGTCCAAAATGATGAGAAACGAGGCTAACTTTTTTTCAAGTCCCTCCTTATCTTTCCGTTTGGCGCTTTAATCATAGAAGAGCTCAACTTGGGTGTTTCCAATAAATGGATATAAAGAAATAAATAAATGTTCTTAATATTTCTCAAACGAGCCTTCACTTTCCTGCAGGTAATTCTCTGGGGTGTTTTGGAACCAAACACATACATTATTCAACGTTTCTTTACCTGATGCGAGCTGGATGCTGTCAGATGCATGTGGAATAGATTTCCCCTGTTTCAGGGGAAATCTACATTTCCTTTTACACATGCACATTACATTTTGAGTGTCACAATTTTGAAACAAAATCCATGAAGTGAAACACTACTGGAATGATGTCCACTATTTCCTCCACTAGATGGGGCTCTGACACCTGTATTTCGTATGAATGGGCAGACAAGCAGTTTAGTTTCTTATAAGACATTATGCCATGGGACAATAACACAAGTTTGTGACTGGATTTTGTAGAAGTTGCCCAGAATGCCAACTCACGTCACCATCCTCGTCGTCACCCCTGTGGGGGTGTGGAACGACACCGGGCACTGCCCTCCCTGTGGGGGTGTGGAACGACACCGGGCACTGCCCTCCCTGTGGGGGGTATGGAACGACACCGGGCACTGCCCTCCCTGTGGGGGGTGTGGAACGACACCGGGCACTGCCCTCCCTGTGGGGGTGTGGAACGACACCGGGCACTGCCCTCCCTGTGGGGGTGTGGAACGACACCGGGCACTGCCCTCCCTGTGGGGGGTGTGGAACGACACCGGGCACTGCCCTCCCTGTGGGGGTGTGGAACGACACCGGGCACTGCCCTCCCTGTGGGGGGTGTGGAACGACACCGGGCACTGCCCTCCCTGTGGGGGGTGTGGAACGACACCGGGCACTGCCCTCCCTGTGGGGGTGTGGAACGACACCGGGCACTGCCCTCCCTGTGGGGGTGTGGAACGACACCGGGCACTGCCCTCCCTGTGGGGGGTGTGGAACGACACCGGGCACTGCCCTCCCTGTGGGGGGTGTGGAACCCGTGTGTCAAATTTGAAGTCGGTGGGGAGAGCAGTTCTCGAGTTACGTGCGTTACAATTTTTTGATGAATTGAACATGCATGGACCCTCTTGTAAACAAGCGTAATGCTTAATTGGGTCGTCCACTCACAGTTAGCAGTCTTTGTATTTTGGAGTTTGTGCTTGAAATGTACTGTAATTCTGCAAACTGTTAAGTCAATCAATCAATCTCACACACACACACACACACACACACACACACACACACACACAGACAGACAGAGACATGGCACATTTATAGTTAGATGTGTTTGTTTTCGTTTTATTGATACAAAACATACAAACCAGAATATGGTGAAATACCTCCTGCTGTTCTTCTGACATTCATTAACTGTGCGGTACAATCATTTGCAATGCCATAGACAGTACAGTACAGTACAGTACAGTACAGTACAGTACAGTACAGTACAGTACAGTACAGTACAGTACAGTACAGTACAGTACTACAGTTCCCTCCTCATTCATCCTATGCTAAATACAATAGAAGTCTGGAGTTGGTACCAAAAATATCATCTTTGTTTTTATAGATTTTAGTTTAGAAAAATGAAAGAGAACAAGAGAGGAAAAAAGGGGGGGGGGGGGGGGGGAATAAATTAAATTAAAAAACAGAAACAAATAAGAAAGCCAAAAATCATCGTATACTTAATTAAATATCCAAAGACTTAAAAGGTAAGATAGACTGCATGAAAAGACAGCTCAAATAAATCCCTGTGACCTCTTATCAAAATCCATCAGCCCAAATCAGGCCATTAAATATTATATTGAATATTAAATAGAACACCGAAATATATTAAAATCTTGTTTAAGCCATTTTAGACCTGAGAACTTATTCTACAAATTCCTTCTAAATTAATCCAGACAGTTTTCTGAAAAACCCCATGTTTCTACTGTATCGGTTCTCAAACATTTTCATGTCAAGGACCCCCAAAAATATAATGTAATTGGCCGCCGACCCCCATCTGAAAATATGTAGTTCCAGGGGTGACAAGAAGACTCGCCCCGTTTCTGTTTTCCTCCCAGAATGTTCCCCAGTGAGGGGTTGGTGGGAGAGGCTGGACAGCAGACTGAACTCTACCCAGTGAGGGGTGGGTGGGAGAGGCTGGACAGCAGACTGAACTGTCCCCAGTGAGGGGTTGGTGGGAGAGGCTGGACAGCAGACTGAACTCTACCCAGTGAGGGGTGGGTGGGAGAGGCTGGACAGCAGACTGAACTGTCCCCAGTGAGGGGTTGGTGGGAGAGGCTGGACAGCAGACTGAACTCTACCCAGTGAGGGGTGGGTGGGAGAGGCTGGACAGCAGACTGAACTGTCCCCAGTGAGGGGTTGGTGGGAGAGGCTGGACAGCAGACTGAACTCTACCCAGTGAGGGGTGGGTGGGAGAGGCTGGACAGCAGACGGCTGGACTTTGAATTTCTCTAACTATAAACTTTCATGACGGCAGAACAGCCTTAAGTACAAATATAATGTATGAAAAGCTACTACAGTGAAGTCTGGTCACAGAAGTTGTTGTAGGATAATGTGGGGATTATCTGACGAAGGTACCATTTGAGTGTGCAAAACTTTACACTAAATAATACTAAATTGTTTATAGGGTCAATATAAGTAAAATAATATAGACTTTCTACAGGAGTATCTTTTTATATTTTTCCAAAAAGAATACAAACAGCCAATAGCATATTACAAAGTTATCCCCCTCACTGGTGACAATTCCGGGAGGAAAAACGGGCAGTCTTCCGGTATTCGTTCCAGGGACCCCCCCCCCCCCCTCCCAGAAGCAAAGATTTCAGTTAAAAAAGTTATATATATATATTCAAAGGTTTGAGCCACATTTTCACGATTTTTCAAAAAAATAGCAGATCAGAGCTGAAGTATAACATAATGCCAAAAGGGGTTCCTGTCCTAGAATGGCTTCAATAGAACAGGCACAAAAAAAAGGCACAATGAGGGAATGTCGTCCAGATATTAATAAACAGAGCCTGACAATCCCAGAGGTTGTACAAATAAGACTGTACAAAAACACAGTAAAAACAACGTATACCATAAAGTGAAAATAAATATACTCCATAGTGAAACCTGAAACAGAACTGATAAAAAAAAGAAAAAAGAAATAAGCATTTCATAAAAGCAAAATGCTGTACATCTGAAAAGCGGGAGGGTTAGAAGACACTCCGTGGGGTCTGCCTACGCCTCCCAGCCAGTGTAACATACCCGATAACCTGAGACCTCTCGTGGCTTATTGCTTGATTGAGCCACAGAAAGACAGACCACCATTTGATGACATTTAGCCTTTCAGACTCAAGACTTTGTTGTTGGATAATAATATTCCGTGCTTTTGGCGAACGTTGACCAAAATAACAATTATTCTACATTCTCTAATTGTGTAGACTTCTTGTAAATTAAAGGTAGAGTCAGTGATTTCACTTAATTCAAATATCACTTATTTTTTTGTTTTGTTGTGATAATCCTCTCTACTATAGAGTGTGCTGACCATATAAGGAGTTCCTCCCTGTCCCCAGTTAACCCCTGGGGGTCAAAAAAAACTTAGGTTTCGTTTTTGTTCTCTATCCTGATTGGATGAAAGCTTGTGTCCCAAGGCAAAAACGAAACCTAAGGGTTTTTGACTGAAATCACTGACACCCCCTTTAACCCATTCTGACCGGGCACCCATTTTGGTGTTGGCATCATGTTATGCTTTAGCTATTGAAAAATAGCAGACCTACAAGCTCATATCGCGCCACCGAGTGGCGCGATACGAGCTTGTAGGTCTGCTATTTTTGAAAAATCGAAGAACGACTGACATTTTTTAGAATCTGTTCTCAGGTCAGAATGGGTTCATCAGACCAGTGTGTGTCCAGTGGAAACCTCGTATGAATCTGATCTCAGGTCAGAATGGGTTCATCAGACCAGTGTGTGTCCAGTGGAAACCTCGTATGAATCTGATCTCAGGTCAGAATGGGTTCATCAGACCAGTGTGTGTCCAGTGGAAACCTCGTATGAATCTGATCTCAGGTCAGAATGGGATAATAATATTCCGTCTACAATTCCATGCTTTTGGCGAACGTTGACCAAAATAACAATTCTTCTACATTCTCTAATTGTGTAGACTTCTTGTAAATTAACCCATTCTGACCTGAGATCAGATTCATACGAGGTTTCCACTGGGGGACACACTGGGTCTGATGAACCCATTCTGACCTGAGATCAGATTCTAAAAATGTCAGTCGTTCTTCGAATTTTTCAAAAATAGCAGACCTACAAGCTCGTATCGCGCCACTCGGTGGCGCGCTATGAGCTTGTAGATCTGCTATTTTTCAATAGCTAAAGCATAACATGATGCTAACACCAAAATGGGTTCCCGTTCAGAATGGGTTAATGAAGTAATGCAGAAGATGCTGAACAATAACTTAACTCTTGGGAGCGTTACGGGTGCATTCGGTTTCACGTTACGCTCTCAAGAGTTAAAGATCTAATATAGGGTCCATTTGGTTACTAACTCTGCACCGTTTAGCTGCGTATGGGGACCACCTGGAACCCCCTCCAGGACCCCCGGTGGTCCCCGGACCACTGGTTGAGAACCACTGATGTAAGGGAATCTGGCTGCTGCTGGTTCTGGTGTAGAAGGGTCACTATGTCTGCTGCTGGTACTGGCTCTGTGGTACTGGGTTCACTATGTCTGCTGCTGGTACTGGCTCTGTGGTACTGGCTCTGTGTGGGTCACTATGGTTGCTGCTGGTACTGGCTCTGTGGTACTGGGTCACTATGGCTGCTGCTGGTACTGGCTCTGTGGTACTGGCTCTGTGGTTCTGGGTCACTATGTCTGCTGCTGGTACTGGCTCTGTGGTTCTGGCTCTGTGTGGGTCACTAGGGTTGCTGCTGGTTCTGGTGTAGAAGGGTCACTATGGCTGCTGCTGGTACTGGCTCTGTGGTACTGGCTCTGTGGTTCTGGGTCACTATGTCTGCTGCTGGTACTGGCTCTGTGGTTCTGGCTCTGTGTGGGTCACTAGGGTTGCTGCTGGTTCTGGTGTAGAAGGGTCACTATGGCTGCTGCTGGTACTGGCTCTGTGGTACTGGCTCTGTGGTTCTGGGTCACTAGGGCTGGCGCTGGTACTGGCTCTCCGTGGCCGTGTAGAAGTCCTCCAGGACACTCTGCAGGTACTCGAAGGTGGGCCGCTCCTCGGGTTTGTTCTTCCAGCATTCCAGCATGATGTCGTACAGCTCCTGAGGACAGCAGTCCAGGCGCTGCATGCGGTAGCCTTTCTCCAGAGCACGGATCACCTCCGGGTTGGTCATCCCTGTGGAGAGAGAGGTCAAAGGTTAGAGGTCATCCCTGTGAGGAGAGAGAGGTCAAAGGTTAGAGGTCATCCCTGTGAGGAGAGAGAGGTCAAAGGTTAAAGGTCATCCCTGTGAGGAGAGAGAGGTCAAAGGTTAAAGGATCACCTCTGGGTTGGTCATCCCTGTGAGGAGAGAGAGGTCAAAGGTTAGAGGTCATCCCTGTGAGGAGAGAGAGGTCAAAGGTTAAAGGTCATCCCTGTGAGGAGAGAGAGGTCAAAGGTTAAAGGATCACCTTTGGGTTGGTCATCCCTGTGAGGAGAGAGAGGTCAAAGGTTAGAGGTCATCCCTGTGAGGAGAGAGAGGTCAAAGGTTAAATGATCACCTCCGGGTTGGTCATCCCTGTGAGGAGAGAGAGGTCAAAGGTTAAAGGATCACCTCGGGGTTGGTCATCCCTGTGTGGAGAGAGAGGTCAAAGGTTAAAGGATCACCTCTGGGTTGGTCATCCCTGGGTGGAGAGAGAGGGACGCATTAAGGGTTTCATGTCATTAATAAAAACCAGACCCTCAGGAACGCGCCCAGGGGGGGCCGGGCCGGTTCCGGCGTGCCGCCCCGCGTCCGAAACGGTTGAGAAATGACAGAGTTACCGTGTGGCGGTCCCTCTACTGTACCCTCTACTGTGCTGTACTGTCACTGTACTGTACTGTACTGGCACACCCGAAAGCATCATACAGTATATACAGTTGCAATTTACAATTTAGGCATTTAGCAGACGCTCTTGATCCAGAGCGACTTACATTTAAGCAAAAACAAAAAGCATGTCATACACCTGACCACATCCTCAGCTCAAACCCACTTCTACAACATTGCTTTTAATTGATCTTTTATTTTTTATTTTTGTTATTCATGTCCTCACTGTATTGCATTACTGCTTGTTCTTAATCTTGTTGCCTTGCTTTTCTTTTATTCTCCATTTTTCTGTAAAGCACTTTGAGCTGCATTTCATGTCATGAAAGGTGCTATACAAATAAAGTTTTATTATTATTATTATTATATATCAAAAGTAGTTATCATGAATCATGTATAAACTAAGAACGTAACAGTGGAGTATCTATATGTCAACTATACATACTATACTATATTATATATTATACAATATACATGTGTACTATAAAGTGCTATGACTACATAAAATGCTATGCTAGTGCTGTCTACGTAACGAGCTATAAGTCTGTCTAAAATAACAATGTTAACCTAAGTCTACTATCTAAGTCTACATAAAGAGCTAGGCTAGGGTAAGTGCTACGGGTCATGGTGGAGTCTGAAGAGGTGGGTTTTCAGACTACGGCGGAAGATTGGGAGTGAGGCTGCAGTTCTGACTGTGATGGGAAGTGCATTCCATAGTTTTGGAGCCAGAAGGGAGAATAGTTTGGGACGTGTGGAGCGTTGTTGTCCCGGCGTTTTTTAGTGACGGTACCTCCAGCTTCCCTGCGTCGACTGATCTACGAGTACGATCATACTTGTGAGATATGGGGGAGCCACACCTTTGGTTGCTTTGAATGCCAGCATCAGTTTTGTATTCTGTGCGGGCAGCGACCGGGAGCCAGTGGAGGGAGCGGAGAAGGGGGGAGACGTGTGAGAATTTTGGCTGGTTGAAGACCAAGCGAGCTGCGGCATTTTGGATCAGTTGGAGGGGCTTAAGTGCACATGCCGGTAGGCCAGTAATACGTGTGTGTGTGTGTGTGTGTGCGTTAGGTTGCGCACAGGTGGTGAAAAACAACCATGCTCATTTCGTGCACATGTCACGGATGGTGACACTGACCTGGGTATGGCGTGTGTAGGCCTACCTGGGTATGGCGTGTGTAGGCCTACCTGGGTATGGCGTGTGTAGGCCTACCTGGGTATGGCGTGTGTAGGCCTACCTGGGTATGGCGTGTGTAGGCCTACCTGGGTATGGCGTGTGTAGGCCTACCTGGGTATGGCGTGGGTAGGCCTACCTGGGTATGGCGTGTATAGGCCTACCTGGGTGTGGCGTGTGTAGGCCTACCTGGGTATGGCGTGTATAGGCCTACCTGGGTGTGGCGTGTGTAGGCCTACCTGGGTATGGCGTGGGTAGGCCTACCTGGGTATGGCGTGTATAGGCCTACCTGGGTGTGGCGTGTGTAGGCCTACCTGGGTATGGCGTGTATAGGCCTACCTGGGTGTGGCGTGTGTAGGCCTACCTGGGTGTGGCGTGTGTAGGCCTACCTGGGTATGGCGTGGGTAGGCCTACCTGGGTATGGCGTGTATAGGCCTACCTGGGTGTGGCGTGTGTAGGCCTACCTGGGTATGGCGTGTATAGGCCTACCTGGGTGTGGCGTGTGTAGGCCTACCTGGGTATGGCGTGTGTAGGCCTACCTGGGTATGGCGTGTGTAGGCCTACCTGGGTATGGCGTGTGTAGTCCTACCTGGGTATGGCGTGTGTAGGCCTACCTGGGTATGGCGTGTGTAGGCCTACCTGGGTGTGGCGTGTGTAGGCCTACCTGGGTGTGGCGTGTGTAGGCCTACCTGGGTGTGGCGTGTGTAGGCCTACCTGGGTATGGCGTGTGTAGGCCTACCTGGGTATGGCGTGTGTAGGCCTACCTGGGTATGGCGTATGTAGGCCTACCTGGGTATGGCGTGTGTAGGCCTACCTGGGTATGGCGTGTGTAGGCCTACCTGGGTATGGCGTGCGTAGGCCTACCTGGGTATGGCGTGTGTAGGCCTACCTGGGTATGGCGTGTGTAGGCCTACCTGGGTATGGCGTATGTAGGCCTACCTGGGTATGGCGTGCGTAGGCCTACCTGGGTATGGCGTGTGTAGGCCTACCTGGGTGTGGCGTGTGTAGGCCTACCTGGGTATGGCGTGCGTCCGTAGCTGATGATCTCCGTCAGCAGGATGCCAAACGACCAGACGTCAGACTTGATGCTGAAGGAGCCAAAGTTGATGGCCTCGGGGGACGTCCACTTGATGGGGAACTTGGCTCCTACGTGTGGAGGACAATTAGTTATAACGTCAATAATAAAATGTGCATGTGATAATACTGCATTACATAATACAACACACTGTCATAATCTGATATGTGATGGTGGCTTTTTGATAGAAGCCCGACCTTATAAATAAATTAATCTCCTCTAGTGTGTACTGCACATACAGTAAATTAACGTATTAACAGTGTTACAGTACTCTCACCTTCCCTGGCAGTGTATTCGTTGTCCTCGATGATTCTAGCGAGGCCAAAGTCAGCTATTTTGCAGACCAGTTCCTTGTTGACCAGAATGTTGGCAGCTCTCAGGTCTCTGTGGATGTAGTTCCTCTGCTCAATGTAGGCCATGCCCTCCGCCGTCTGTAGGAGAGAAGAGTCAATTGAATTACCCTCCGCCGTCTACAGGAGAGAAGAGTCAATAGAATTACCCTCCGCCGTCTACAGGAGAAAAGAGTCAATAGAATTACACTCAATAGAATTACCCTCCGCCGTCTACAGGAGAGAAGAGTCAATAATATATGTGATCCTTCACATATATTATCTTCAGAGTATGAGCCGTTGCCCTCTGGTGGACGCTACAGAGCGTGTCGTTGCAAGAGCAACCGCTTCAAACTTTATTTTCTTCCCACTTCAATTGTTCTACTAAACAACCGCCACATAGTTCATATAGTTCTTAGTGGGGAAGGGACTTCTGACCTTCATCAGTTATTTATTGCACTTTTGTGATTGTGATACTATAAACTGTGAATACTCTAGCACTTTTTTAATATTATACCTTCTCTTATTGCAATTTGCACTTCTCTTGTGATACTCTTGTGACTTGTACTTTGCTGCTACTGTGTATTGTCTTGTGTGTATTGTCTGTCTGTTTTAAAAAGCGTTGATGTACTAATGCACTTTTGCCCAAGACAAATTTCCCCTCGCGGGACAATAAAGTATATCTCATCTCATCTCATCTCAATAGAATTACCCTCAATAGAATTACCCTCAGCAGTCTATAGGAGAAAAGAGTCATCATCAATAGAATTGACAATAGGCAACACAATCATTCGTATGTATATGTGGCTTTGTCCATGTCATGTGAAAGCAGGGAATCATAGCTTCAAATTGACATATCGGTTGTTCAGTTTGACCCACCGGTTGTGGAGATATGGCTTATAGAGTAATGTCTGGCAGAGAAACAGCGAGTTGAGAAAACAGGCTTGAAAAGGTTCGCTTCTGTGGTCTCTAACATTACACCTATAGCTACATGTTTAAGCATTTATTTCATATTTACATGTCTTCTGTGGTCTCTAACATTACACCTAGCTAGATGTTTAAGCATTTATTTCATATTTACATGTCTTCTGTGGTCTCTAACATTACACCTATAGCTACAGTACATGTTTAAGCATTTATTTCATATTTACATGTCTTCTGTGGTCTCTAACATTACACCTATAGCTACATGTTTAAGCATTTATTTCATATTTGCATGTCTTCTGTGGTCTCTAACATTACACCTAGCTACATGTTTAAGCATTTATTTCATATTTACATGTCTTCTGTGGTCTCTAACATTACACCTAGCTACATGTTTAAGCATTTATTTCATATTTACATGTCTTCTGTGGTCTCTAACATTACACCTATAGCTACATGTTTAAGCATTTATTTCATATTTACATGTCTTCTGTGGTCTCTAACATTACACCTAGCTACATGTTTAAGCATTTATTTCATATTTACATGTCTTCTGTGGTCTCTAACATTACACCTATAGCTACATGTTTAAGCATTTATTTCATATTTGCATGTCTTCTGTGGTCTCTAACATTACACCTAGCTACATGTTTAAGCATTTATTTCATATTTACATGTCTTCTGTGGTCTCTAACAGTACACCTAGCTACATGTTTAAGCATGTATTTCATATGTGCAAAGATTTTAGTTAAAAACGTTCACTCTGAAAGTATATATATTCAAAGATTTGTGCCACATTTTCACGATTTTCCAAAAATAGCAGATCTACAAGACAATTTACAATTTAGGCATTTAGCAGACTATTAATCCAGAGCTCATATGAGCTCACATGAGCTTGTAGCTCTGCTATTCAATAAATCAATAGAGACCTAATCAATCTGCAATTTCAATGATGATTCTGCAGATTTTCCCCCTGGACCCCCCTGGTGCTGAACAGGTTACCTCCCAGAACCAATATGCTCCTTCAGAGCGAGCAGTGGTTACTCAACCCACTCTGAATAAGAGTCAAACATTAGCCTAGTTGAACTTCTAATAGTCATGGTCTGTCCCATATTTCATATTCCAAACATAACATTGGCTTCCAAAGTTTGCAGGATTGGCCCATTTTGAACAAAATGCCTGAAGTTATGAACGCAGAGTGGCACGCACATTTACTACTAGGCAGAGGAATACATCCCACCCTTTTTACATTGGCCTATTATAGCGCCACCCGGAGGCCACGATAACCTAGCTGGCCTGTGCTCTGAGGAGCACTATTTCTAGTTGTCTCTCACTCTCTCTCACACACACACACACACACACACACACACACACACACACACACACACACACACACACACACACACACACACACACACACACACACACACACACACACACACACACACACACACACACACACACACACACACACACACACACACACACACACACACACACACACACACACACACACACACACACACACACACACACACACACACACACACACACACAGGTTTATCAAGTCCAATCTGTCCGTGCCTATCTGACCGTATAATAATTGAACGTACATTCTGTCCGTCTAGATTTAAATCAGAACAGGCTGAGCCACATGTTTTAACTAATCCTCTTCCCTTGTCTCTTTTGTTGGTCTTTATTATTCACCTAAAACTCAAATTACAGCTTGTTTCCATAATAGCCTTTGTTCAGTTGGTTCTCCACTGAAGTCACTTCCCAAAATGTAATGTGTGACCTTTGTGTGCAACATCTCACTAAACCCACGCGTGGCTCCCCTGCTTTAGAAGAGGTACAGTAACAGAACGCTCCTGTTCGCTCTCCTATTTTAATATATAATTGAAGACCT
>NC_137866.1:1328095-1330595 GCF_963924005.1 Protomyctophum bolini
ACACACACGCACACACACACATGCACACGCACGCACGCCACAGACCTTTCTGCATGTACTCCGTGATGATGTAGATGGGCTCCTCCTTGGTGACCACGGCGTTGAGGCGGACCAGCTTGTCGTGCTGGAGACTCTTCATCAGGTTGGCCTCGGCCAGGAACGCCTCCACGGACATGGTGCCTGGCTTCATGGTCTTCACCGCCACCTTGGTGTGCTTGTTGTACATGGCTGAGGACACCAGGGGGAGAGAGAGTACACATGATACATGGTATATAGCGCCACCTTGTTGTACACCGCCAAGTGTCCTTGAGCAAGACTCTGTATCCCTGATTGCTCCCGATGTGCTGGTCGGTGCCTTGCATGGTTTCCTCCGCCATCGGCGTATGGACGTGTGTGTGAATGGGTGAATGTAATGCACAATATATGTAAAGGTGTGTGAATGTGTGTGTGTGAATGGGTGAATGTAATGCACACATCTATGTAAAGGTGTGTGAATGTGTGAATGTAATGCACAATCTCACTGCACTGGCTTCCGGTTGTTTTTAGGATTGATTTTAAAATTATTTTACTTGTCTATAAAGCTCTCAATGGTCTCGCACCTTCCTACCTACATGACTGCCTGCCTAAATATGTCCCAAACCGCCCCCTAAGGTCTTCCACTGCTGGCCTGCTCGCTTTGCCAAAAAAAATGGCAACTAAAAAATACGGGGAAGCAGCTTTTTGCTTCTACGGGCCGTCGGCATGGAACAAGCTCCCACTGTACCTTCGTCAGGCAGCCTCTGTAGACATTTTTAAAGCTCAGCTCAAGACCCACTTCTACAACATTGCTTTTAATTGATCTTTTATTTTTTATTTTTGTTATTCATGTCCTCACTGCATTGCATTACTGCTTGTTTTTAATGTTGTTGCCTTGCTTTTCTTTTATCCTCCATTTCTCTGTAAAGCACTTTGAGCTGCATTTCATGTCATGAAAGGTGCTATACAAATAAAGTTTTATTATTATTATTATTATTATTATTATTATTATTAATCTATGTAAAGGTGTGTGAATGGGTGAATGTAATGCACACATCTATGTAAAGGTGTGTGAATGGGTGAATGTAATGCACACATCTATGTAAAGGTGTGTGAATGGGTGAATGTAATGCACACATCTATGTAAAGGTGTGTGAATGGGTGAATGTAATGCACACATCTATGTAAAGGTGTGTGAATGTGTGTGTGTGAATGGGTGAATGTAATGCACACATCTATGTAAAGGTGTGTGAATGAATGGGTGAATGTAATGCACACATCTATGTAAAGCGCCTTGGATTAAAGGCGCTATATATAAATGCACCATTTAGAAAGTGTAAACGTATGTGTTGAAGGCAATACGAAATGTCTTGTGGTTGAAGAGGCAGAGACGGAAACAAGAAGTGCGGCCCGTTGGCTGTTGCAGCATCACTGTGACGCAGCGGAACATTTAACAGGTTCTTCCTTAAATCGGCCAACTAACTACAACTATAACTATAACTATAACTAACTACAGTATACAGTATACAGTTAACTAACTAACTACAGTATACAGTATACAGTTAACTAACTAACTACAGTATACAGTATACAGTTAACTAACTAACTACAGTATACCGGGAGGGTGCATGCAACGTTTTCTCAGCTCTAAACTGACGTGGCCCAATGAACCCCACGCTAACTAACTGTAACTGTCAATAAAGGCAGAAAAGCCAAAAACAAATCTTTAAAAAAAAAAACACAATAATAATAATACATAAATAAAGTGCATGTTGTTGTGACGGACTCACCCAGCCACACCTCTCCAAACTGCCCGGCGCCGAGCCTCTTGTCCAGCTTCAGGGACTCCCTGGGGATCTCCCAGGCGTCTTTCTCCCAGGGCTTCTGTGGCTTCAGGCTGATGCAGGGGATGGTGAGGCACTGACAGAGACCATCGGACTGCTCTGTGGGAGAGAACAATGATACAGGGGATGGTTAGAGACTGGTAGAGACCATCGGACTGCTCTGTGGGAGAGAACAATGATACAGGGGCTGGTTAGAGACTGACAGAGGCCATAGGACTGCTCTGTGGGAGAGAACAATGATACAGGGGATGGTTAGAGACTGACAGAGACCATCGGACTGCTCTGTGGAGAGAACAATGATACAGGGGCTGGTTAGAGACTGACAGAGACCATCGGACTGCTCTGTGGGAGAGAACAATGATACAGGGGATGGTTAGAGACTGGTAGAGACCATAGGACTGCTCTGTGGAGAGAACAATGATACAGGGGATGGTTAGAGACTGGTAGAGACCATCGGTCTGCTCTGTGGGAGAGAACAATGATACAGGGGATGGTTAGAGACTGGTAGAGACCATCGGACTGCTCTGTGGGAGAGAACAATGATACAGGGGATGGTTAGAGACTGGTAGAGGCCATCGGACTGCTCTGTGGAAGAGACAATCAATCACATTATTTAATTTGTCTTTTAACCCAGTTTCTGA
>NC_137866.1:1335595-1403095 GCF_963924005.1 Protomyctophum bolini
AAGGCCCGCCAAAATACATTTTAGTCGATTAAACTCTTATGATATTTAGTCAACTAAAACTAGAGCTTGCAGATTGTCTATTTTCAGCATGCAACAAAGTGTAAAATGACTTATACTGGATCCACTAGTCCCTTCCTAACACTTTAGTCTAGCTTTTATTTGTTGACGAAATTGTCAGGATATTTAGTCTTATAGTTTTAGTCATCATAGCTTAGTTTTTATTTAGTTTCCATTCAGCATTCGTCAGTGAAACGGCTGGTGTGTGATGGGTGGTCTCACCTACGGTGGTCTCACTGTCTAAAGGCTCATACATAGTCTGGATTTACGGTGGTGGGGTGACCACCGAACTACAACATGACGTCACTGAGGTGACCACCGAACTACAACAAGACGTCACTGAGCCGCGGTGAAGAGCAAACCACCGCCACCGCTCCAGCCCTTCTCTCTGTTTTTACTCACCACCGCTCAACGTTATTTCAGCTCCGGTGGTCAGCTCACCACCGGAGCGGTGGTCAGCTCACCACCGGAGCGGTGGTCACCTCACCACCGAAAATCCAGACTATGAATAGGCCTTGACAGGCGGTGTGTGGTGAGGTGAGGTGAGGTGAGGTATGGTGAGGTGTGTGGTGGGTGGTCTCACCTACGGTGGTCTCAGAGTCTCGGATCATGAAGGAACCCACTTTGTTTCCAGAGGCCAGCAGCGTCCTCTCAGCGTCCTTCCTGCTCACGCCCTTAAAGAACCACCTGGACCCACCGATCGATAGATGTATCAAACAATCAATCAAACAATCAATCAAGCAATCAAGCAATCAATCAATCAATCATTCAATCAATCAATCAATCAATCCATATCACATCATAGTGTACACACCAACCAATAGTAGAAACATTATTATTTTTTGCCCTAGTGATACATGTCCACAAGACAAATACAGAGCATGCATATTATATACACTATAATACATTATATGACATAATGTCATACAGTGAGTAGTAGACTAGTAGTACTATAGCATGTTATACACATTATACAACACAATGTAGTAGTAACTAATTAACCCATTCTGACCGGGCACCCATTTTGGTGTTAGCATCATGTTATGCTTTAGCTATTGAAAAATAGCAGATCTACAAGCTCATAGCGCGCCACCGAGTGGCGCGCTACGAGCTTGTAGGTCTGCTATTTTTGAAAAATCGACTAGACTGACATTTTTAGAATCTGATCTCGGGTCAGAATGGGTTAATCAGACCAGTGTGTGTCCCGTGGAAACCTCGTATGAATCTGATCTCAGGACAGAATGGGATAACTATACTTACTCCTCTGTACATACTGTAGTAGTAACTCATTAACTATACTTACTCCTCTGTCTCCAAAGTGTCTTTGGCCACATAATTACTGGGGATGAATCCCTCCTGACCGCTGCTGATTAACATAGCCTTCCACCACTCCCCTGACCTGAGGGGGGGGGGGGGGGAGAGAGAGAGGGGGGGAGATGGGGGGGGAGAGGGGGGGGGGGGAGGGAGAGAGGGGGGGAGATAGGGGGGGGGGGGGGAGAGAGGGGGGGGGAGAGAGGGGGGGGGGGGGGAGGGGACGACGACGACATTAGAAGTTGAACTATGGAGATCCAAGGTTTCTGCCAGACAGCGATGGTATGTTTTATGGATGATAGATATAACTTTTCTTGTAATTAATTGCACTTTTATAGCACTTTTCCAAGTGCTCAAAGCGCTTCACAACAACGGTCCATTCATTCATACGTTGGGAGGTGAAGCGGCGAACAGTCGACGCCAGCGTCCTCACTTCCCACATTCACACACCGACGGTGGCATGAAGCTCACACCGACCGACTCACTGGAGGCAATGTGGGGTTCAGTGTCTTTGCCCAAGGACACTTCCACATGTAGACAGGAGGAGGAGTCGGGATTCAAACCGCCGACCCATGGATCATTGGACGACCCGCTCTACCTCCTGAGCCACCACACGCTCTGACTAATGGTGCGTTATCTGCAGCAAACATCGCAATATTATAGCTAAAGGGTTGCACGCACACCAAGAATGCAATTTAACTGTTACTGTAATTATCTACATCACAGATGTTTCGGCTAGCCAGCCGTCATCAGTGTGAGGAGCTAAAATGGAAATGTGCCGTCAGAACCAGAAGCAGAACTCACTCCTTTAGGATGTTCAGAATCAGAACCAGAAGCAGAACTCACTCCTTTAGGATGTTCAGAATCAGAACCAGAAGCAGAACTCACTCCTTTAGGATGTTCAGAATCAGAACCAGAACTCACTCCTTTAGGATGTTCAGAATCAGAACCAGAAGCAGAACTCACTCCTTTAGGATGTTCAGCTTGTCTCCCTTCTTGAAGCCCAGGTCTCCGTCGTGCAGAGCCTCGTAGTCGTACAGTGCGATGGCCACGACGTCTCCTAAATCATATAAAGATAAAATAATATGTTTTACTGAAGTCAGCGTTCATTTTGTCGACTAAAACTATGACGAAAAATGTCCGTCGACAAAAACTAAGACTAAATATATTGTCACTTTTGTCAACAAAAAAAAAAGGGCCTTTCTGTGTGGAGTTTGCATGTTCTCCCCGTGTCCCCTAGGGTAGGTACCCTCACAAAAAACATGCAGTAATCCTCCTGGTCTCTAAACTGCCTCCCCCTGGCCAGCCGGGGCGCCTGATGGAGGGGAAAGGAACTGGTTGGAATAACGTGTTCCTTCCACGCGCTACGTCCAACCAGGGAAACTCCCCCCTGTCAGGTGTAAAGGAGCAACTTGGACACTCAGGCATGAAGGAAGCATGAGTTCAAGTCCGTTGCTCTCCCCTTGTCCCCCATATATGGGGACTAGGTTGCTCTCCCCTTGTCCCCCATATATGGGGACTAGGTTGCTCTCCCCTTGTCCCCCATATATGGGGACTAGGTTGGTCTCCCCTTGTCCCCCATATATGGGGACTAGGTTGGTCTCCCCTTGTCCCCCATATATGGGGACTAGGTTGGTCTCCCCTTGTCCCCCATATATGGGGACTATGTTGGTCTCCCCTTGTCCCCCATATATGGGGACTATGTTGGTCTCCTCTTGTCCCCCATATATGGGGACTAGGTTGGTCTCCCCTTGTCCCCCATATATGGGGACTAGGTTGCTCTCCCCTTGTCCCCCATATATGGGGACTAGGTTGCTCTCCCCTTGTCCCCCATATATGGGGACTAGGTTGCTCTCCCCTTGTCCCCCATATATGGGGACTAGGTTGGTGGAGGGTGTGTAGAGCCCAGGATCACATTAGATGATTGACACAGGGGTGAAAAATGGGTTACAAAAATCGTGGGATAAAATAATTCAAAAAACAAAAACAAATAAAAACTAGACTAAAGTATTAGGAAGGGACTATAGTGGACAAGAGATCCAGTAGAGGTCATTTTACACTTGGTTGCATGCTGAAAATAGCAGATCTACAAGCTCACAACGCGTTGCGATGCGACGTGTTGTGAGCTTGTAGATCGGCTATTTTCAAAGGGTCCAAATGTAAGGGTTGAAGTGGTTAAAGAGTGTTTTGTAATAATAATCTAAATCTACAAAGTAACTATACTGTAGTAATTATAGTTTTCAAATGCTGTATGAATCAGAGTCATCTTTGTTGTCACGTCACCGTTGCACATAACAAAGTCTGGGCAGCAGCAGATAATGTCTAACGTCGAATAAAAAAGAAAGTCTTCTAAATCCTGACAGTTTTCTGAAAAACCTCATGTTTCTATGTCAGAGGTGCTCAATATTTCATGTCAAGGACCCCCAGAATTATCTGCATTTGGCCACCAACCCCCATCTGAAAATATGCAGTTCCAGGGATTTGAGTAAAAACATTCACTCTGTAATAATATATATTAAAAGATTTGAGGCACATTTTCACAATCTTTCAAAAATAGCAGACCCACAAGCTCGTAGTAGATCTGCTATTTTTCAAAAGCTAAAGCAGAACACACCAAAAGGGGTTCCCGCCCCCAAAATAGTTTATTGTAGATTGGGCTAAATGGGTGGTTTAAATGCAGAGGATGTGTAAATGTTCTTTAATACACTTAAAAGGTGCCCTAAGTGATATTATTTGATTAAAACAAAACAAAAAAAGGTTAAAGCTGTGTTTGTTTGTTTTTCATATTTTTTTAATCAGCGACTGATTTGTGTATAATACATAATGTCCTACTGTAAGGGTACTTACAGTAGGACTCGGGGGAGGTGGGATATTTATAAATACAGAGGCAGAGGTTGTGAGGACATTCTCTGTGGTACTGTACATGTATACTGTATAGCTACTATAGTACTACTGTACCAATTCTGACCTGAGATCAGATTCTATAAATGTCTTCTAAATCCTGACAGTTTTCTGAAAAAGCTATGTTTCTATGTCAGTCGGTCTTCGATTTTTTTCAAAAATAGCAGACAAGCTCATACAAGCTCATAGCGCGCCACTCGGTGGCGCGCTATGAGCTTGTAGATCTGCTATTTTTCAATAGCTAAAGCATGACATAATGCTAACACCAAAATGGGTTAAGATTGTCGTCACTTGTACGCTCCTCGTTTTGACTCCAAACTGTGCATTACTGAAATAAAGCAGAGATGGTGTTTGAAGATTATGTTTTTCTTTACCTTCATTTGTTGCTGTGGATGCAGGGATGGACTGGGTCCTGGTCTGTGTACAGAGAGAGAAACATGAGGAAATATGATCATTTGTTACTGTAGAGGCAGGGATAGAATGGGTCCTGGTCTACTCTATACAGAGAGAGAAATGATAATTTGGTGCGAATATGAGGAAAGACGAGGATAGGGAGAGTATAGCTGAGATAGAAGCTAAATGATAAACTAAATAATAATAATAATAATAATAATAATAATAAATACAAAAACGTGATTCCTCTGTTGAATGTGAAGTTGGAAAGAGGAAGCAGTTTCCTGTGACATCCGCTTCCTCAACTGGTTTCACTTAGGGACCTTCCTTCATTAGGGACCTTCCTTCATTAGGGACCTTCCTTAGGGACCTTCCTTCATTAGGGACCTTCCTTAGGGACCTTCCTTCATTAGGGACCTTCCTTCATTAGGGACCTTCATTAGGGACCTTCCTTCCTTAGGGACCTTCCTTAGGGACCTTCCTTCATTAGGGACCTTCCTTAGGGACCTTCCTTCGGGACCTTCCTTCATTAAATAAAATAAGTAGCGTAATAATAAGGGGAGGCTATAGCTGGTCTCAGATCAGCTTTTTTATAGGGCTGCCATTTTAAATGTCGAGTCGCCTTTCGTTAGTAGCCCCGCCCCCGAGCTCCTCTTTGGTTCTGCTTTTCTGTGTGACTTCCTCTTTCACCTCAACCGAGAGTGAGAAACAGCTTCATCATGCTGTCTCTCTCTCTCTCTATCACTCACACACACACACACACACACACACACACACACACACACACACACACACACACACACACACACACACACACACACACACACACACACACACACACACACACACACACACACACACACACACACACACACACACACACACACACACACACACGCACGCACAGGAAGCATGACAAGAGAGACGCTTAACCCCTTCATTCACCACGGGAGGAGGAACACCTTTTGGTGTTTTTAAGCGTCAGGCTATGCTTCATGCTATTGAAAAAGAGCAGATCTACAAGCTCGTATAGCACGGCACTCGGTGCCGCGCTACGAGCTTGAATATATATATATTCTTTCAGAGCGAACGCTTTTAACTCAAATCTTTGCTTCTGGGGGGGATAAATCATATTTTCAGATGGTTGGTCGGTGGCCAATTACATATCATTGTGGGACTCCTTATAGAACGACTGATGCAGCAACATGTACAGTACAGTACAGTACAGTACAGTACAGTACAGTACAGTACAGTACAGTACAGTACAGTACAGTACAGTACAGTACAGTACAGTACAGTACAGTACAGTACAGTACAGCCCTGCCACCCACGGCACAGAGCAGAGACTGGTTATGTAAAGTGACCACAAGGCCCACACAGGGGACTCACACAGTCACGCTGTACACATCTCTACGTTTAGGGAAGCCACAGGTTTACTTCAATAATTATACCCACAAAAAATCATCTATGTTCAAAGCTCCTTATTGAGACTGGAACAATTAATCTACCTGTCCATATATTCGTTCAATAACATCTTTTCATTTGTTTAACCCATTCTGACCGGGAACCCATTCTGGTGTTAGCATGGTGTTGCAGTTTTTGTTTTGTTGTTTTGTTGTTGTTTGTTTGTTTATCTAGGAATTGTATTGTTTTGTTTTGTCTGGTTGAATTGTTTGTAAAAAAAGTGTCTTTATGTATGAAGTGTATTTTGTGAAAATGAGATGGTTGATCTCAAGGGATTGTTCCTAATAAAGAATGTCAGACATGCAGAGCCTGCTGGTATCGTCATCATGCTGGTGTGTATATATATATATATATATATATACTGTATATACTGTCATGACTGTAATATCATATTGGTACTAATGTCGGTCCTGTCATGTCGGTTCTGCCATGAGCTCTTTGTGTTGTTGTTGTTGTTATTGTTGTTTTGGGGCTGATTTGTGTTAATATAGTTTTTTCCTTCATTCCTGATAGTCTGCCCTCTTTCTGTCACACGTGATTCTTTCTTTCTTTCTTTGTATTTCTCTCTGCTCTTTGTGTTTTGTTCCAACTTTTCTTTGGTCGGTCGGTCGCAGCGTTCCCAGCCGTGGGGTCTTTGACGTATATATACTTACACTTACAGCTTTGACTGCGGCGTTCCCAGCCGTGGGGTCTTTGACGTAGGTCTGGCTCTGGGCCCGGTTCTGGTTCTCCTCCATCAAGGCCAGAGCCTTAGTGACGGGAGGCTGGTGGTCCTTGGAGCCCACACACCCCATGGTGAGGTCTGAGAACACAGAGAACACCATATATGGACCTGTCACAACGCATATCATCATCACCCCATGGTGAGGTCTGACCTGCAGCACACAGAGAACACCATATAATAATAATAATAATAATACAAAATATATATTTATATATAGCACCTTTCAAATTGCATTACAAAGTGCTTTACAACAACAACAAACAGAAGAATATACAGCAAAGAAATAGAAAATAGAAAACAAAAGCAGGAAAATATATATACTAAAATGTTAGATTAAAACTGCCTCCCCCTGGCCAGCCGGGGCGCCTGATGGAGGGGAAAGGAACTGGTTGGAATAACGTGTTCCTTCCACGCGCTACGACGTCCAACCAGGGAAACTCCCCCCTGTCAGGTGTAAAGGAGCAACTTGGACACTCAGGCATGAAGGAAGCATGAGTTCAAGTCCGTTGCTCTCCCCTTGTCCCCCATATATGGGGACTAGGCTGGTCTCCCCTTGTCCCCCATATATGGGGACTAGGTTGGTCTCCCCTTGTCCCCCATATATGGGGGACTAGGTTGGTGGAGGGTGTGTAGAGCCCAGGATCACAGTAGATGATTGACACAGGGGTGAAAAATGGGTTACAAAATCGTGGGATAAAAAATATATTTAAAAAAATAAAATGTTAGATTTAAAGTGATTTAAAAGAGGACACTGATTCAGCGCGCTTGACGTGTAAGGGCAGTGTGTTCCAGAGTTTTGGCGCTATAGGGAGCTGAAAGCCTGCATGGTCTCCTTTGGACTTTAGCCGGCACATCTGAGGGTTGAGAAAGTCGGGAGGCGGCCTTTTTTCCGACAGCATTCTAGCCGACGGGGCAACGGTCCGCTCCGCAGCGGGGGGACATTCGCTGCGATGCGAAAAAGCGATGGTCCGACATGCGCTGCTCCCGTGCTTGCGGTTAGGGTTAGGTTAGGATTGAGGTTTCGGATCAATATGCTGTCGGAAAAAAGACCTGCACCCGAGAAAGTCTTTGGATGAGGATCTCAGGGAGCGGGTTGGGACGTATACGGGGGAGATTAGATCGGTGTTGTAGGGGGTGGAGCGAGACCGGACCTGGGTTTGAATATGGTGAGAAGAAGGAGTTTGAAGTTGATTCTGAAGGAGATTGGGAGACGCTATAGAACGGGGGTGATATGGTCAAATTTCCTGGAGCCAGTTATCCCATTCTGACCTGGCACCCATTTTGGTGTTAGCATCATGTTATGCTTTAGCTATTGAAAAATAGCAGATCTACAAGCTCATATCGCGCCACCGAGTGGCGCGATACGAGCTTGTAGGTCTGCTATTTTGAAAAATCGAAGAACGACTGACATTTTTAGAATCTGATCTCAGGTCAGAATGGGTCATCAGACCAGTGTGTGTCCAGTGGAAACCTCGTATGAATCTGATCTCAGGTCAGAATGGGTTAAATAGACCTGTCACACCTCTTATCACTACCACCCCATGGTGAGGTCTGCCCTGCAGAGAACACAGACACCATATAGACCTGTCACAACCTCTTATCACTATACCACCGCATGGTGAGGTCTGCCCTGCAGAGAACACAGAACACCATATAGACCTGTACCAACTCTTATCACTACCACCGCATGGTGCGGTCTGCCCTGCAGAGAACACAGAACACCATATAGACCTGTCACAACTCTTATCACTACCACCTGGTCTGAGGTCTGCCCTGCAGAGAACACAGAACACCATATAGACCTGTCACAACTCTTATCACTACCACCGCATGGTGAGGTCTGCCCTGCAGAGAACACAGAACACCATATAGACCTGTCACACCTCTTATCACTACCACCGCATGGTGAGGTCTGCCCTGCAGAGAACACAGAACACCATATAGACCTGTCACAACTCTTATCACTACCACCGCATGGTGAGGTCTGCCCTGCAGAGACACAGAACACCATATAGACCTGTCACAACCCTTATCACTACCACCGCATGGTGAGGTCTGCTCTGCAGAGAACACAGAACACCATATAGACCTGTCACAACTACTATCACTACCACCGCATGGTGAGGTCTGCCCTGCAGAGAACACAGAACACCATATAGACCTATCACAACTCTTATCACTACCACCGCATGGTGAGGTCTGCCCTGCAGAGAACACAGAACACCATATAGACCTATCACAACTCTTATCACTACCACCGCATGGTGAGGTCTGCCCTGCAGAGAACACAGAACACCATATAGACCTGTCATCACAACTCTTATCACTACCACCGCATGGTGAGGTCTGCCCTGCAGAGAACACAGAACACCATATAGACCTGTCACAACTCTTACATAATCATTCATAATCCTCATCATTATCATCACAATTATTTTATATTTTAGATCATCACAATCAGCTGTTTATGCTTTTTGAGCGGCACTATAGCACAGCTTTGTGTCGAAGCAGCCAATGAGACATGAGTATATTTGCATATTCTTACATCTGAGCTACTGTTTTAGGCTGTTTAGGCTGGTCAGGATACAATTTTACAATTTAGGCATTTATCAGACGCTCTTAATCCAGAGCGATTTACAATAAGCAAGAACAACAAGCGTGGCAATACATCACATGCATAAAATGTGAAACATGCGTAAGCTAAGAACGCAACAGTGGAATATCTATATAATGAAACTATACATATAAACTATACATACTATACTCCAGGGTTCCCCAATTAATTTTCCTCAAGGGCCATATTTTGACTACGGTACCAGGCTGGGGTGTCACTCACTCACTCACTCACTGGGGTGTCACTCACACACACACACACACACACACACACACACACACACACACACGGGATGCCGCTTATTCCTTTGACAAGTCTGTAGCAGAGTCTTCTAAAAGCATGTGTCCTGCAGTGTTGATTTCGTTCACCGAGGAAAACTAAATGGAAACTAAATGAAAACTAAGCTATGGTGACTAAAACTAAGACTAAATAATACTGACCACTTCGTCTAGACTAAAATGTTAGGAAGGGACTATAGTGGACAAGAGATTCAGGATAAGTTATTTTTTTCCAATTAGGTTGGCATATGACCCGACATTATGAACATCATACTGAGGCTGCAACTTTAAGAAGTGAGTGTCAGACTGTTTACATAGGAGTAGCCTTTACATAGATGTGTGCATTACATTCACCCATTCACACACACACACACACACACACACACACACACACACACACACACACATCGATGGCGGGGGGAACCATGCAAGGCACCAACCAGCACATCAGGAGCAATCAGGGGATCAGAGTCTTGCTCAAGGACACTTTCGACACCAACTCTGGGGGAGTCCACAGGGTCCGAGCCGGCAACCTTGTGGTTACCATCCGGCCACTCTACCCCCTGAGCCACCGCCACATAGGTGGCTGTGTCTGTGACATGCATGAGAAAATACAGCCTGGCCCCATACTCACTTATACACAATATACAGTCCCATAAAACCATTATATGATCATTTCGGCCAGGCTATTTAGTTGTGCCAACCAAACAACAAACAAGCCGGAATTAATCTAAAGAATATACTTTCGTAGGCCTACAGTATTTTAATCATTTTAATCTACTAGGCTATAGACAATACAATAGCATATTGTATGGGCAGGGAAAGAGGTAGCCCTGGTCTAGCCCTGGTCGGCTGGTCTAGTGCTTACAGCGAGTCTCAGCACTGGACCAGGGCTAGACAATACAATAGCATATTGTTATGGGCAGGGAAAGAGGTAGCCCTGGTCTAGCCCTGGTCTAGCCCTGGTCTCAGCACTGGACCAGGGCTAGGAAAGAGGCTGCACACCATAGAGAACAGAAACTAGTCTAGCGGACTGAAAGGGATTCTAAATATAGCTTTGAAGAAATACAAGTTGACGCAAACATGGACAACTCCAGGCTAAATTAAGCTGGGAACATGTTTCTCCTTTTTTTTGTTTTTTTTGTAAAAGGGCATGATTTTACAGTTTGAGTTTGCCATGACAAATAATAAACTGCATGGTCAAAGTTTCGCCTAATGAAGCCTTTAGGAGGTAAATATAGGCTCCAGACTTTTCTCTTATACAATTGGATTTAAACAAAAAGGCCAGTTACATTTTGAACGTGAGAAAATACTAGCCTTGTTGTTCTGTGCGCTTATCAGCTGTCAAAGTCAAACACTTCCTCTTTTATTCATTTACATCAGCATCTGCGTCCATAAAAATGTTTGTAGCCCTGAACTATAGCAGGCTAGATACAAACAATACATCTTTCCTTCATAGTAGTAGCCTATATAAAACCCCCCATATATATCCTCTCCAAAGTCTCCATACATTACATGGTCAAACACATCGCTAAAAGTAAGCCTACCTGTCCTGGTATCAGCCGAATAACACTTGTCTTGTCTCGTCTCGTCCAGTAGTGAATGCTCCGTGTTATGGATCAGCAATGCATGCAGCGGTTATATTATATTAAGTGTTCCTCTCCTCCGTCGGTGTGTTGTTATTATACCGGCTCCATCCTAGCTGTGTGCTGTGGGGTTGATTCTCCTCTATCCTATCCTCAGTGTGGACGGACTGGCACGCTATCCTATCCTCAGTGTACGGCCTGTCTATACACGGACGGACGGTGTGTGTGAGTGTGCGAGCACAGGCAGCAGCAGCACTGATCACTGACTGACTGAATTCCGCGAGGAAGTAACTTGTCGTCCGGACGGTCTAGTCGGTCCTCCTCCTCCTCCTCCTCTCGTCGCATCCGAGACGAGACGAGTGGTGAGAGTTGAGAAGAGGCTGTGAGAGTGAAAGGCAAGCGGAACGAGACGTCAGTATCAGGTCACACGTACGTTAGCCCCTTAGAGGTTAGCCCTGGTCCAGTGCTCACAGCGAGTCTCTCTCTCTCTGACGCCCTGTGGAAGTCCCTGATCCGCAGCCCTCTAGCGATTTTCTCACTCCCGTGCGAGTGTTTACAATTCCCAGCAAATAAACAAAACAACGTAACTACTCACCGACACAAAGGCTGCTAGACCTTAAGGTAAAGGTCTATTCTCGGAGCTGGGAAGCGTCTCAGGTCCCCAGCTTCTCTCTAAAATGCACTATTTGAATCATTCAATAAAATGAATCCAACCAGATCGGCGCAGGCAAAACCCGGAAATACCGTAGTGGAAGAAATGACTCAGGTTAAATTCAGGTTACATTGCGTTATTAAAATGGCACAACGTGCATTTTAGAGAGAAGCTGGGGGCCCGGGACGCTTCCCAGCTTTGAGAATAGACTTTTACCAAGGTCTAGCAGCCTTTGTGTCGGTGGGTAGTTACGTTGTTTTGTTTATTTGCTGGGAATTGTAAACACTCGCACGGGAGTGAGAAAATCCCTAGAGGGCAACGGAAGGGACTTCCACAGGGCGTCAGAGAGAGACGTCGCTGTAAGCCCTGGACCAGGGCTAGTCACACGACTATCGTCTTCACACGGGCAGATGTAGCCTACTACAGTAAGATGCAGTCTACCATTCATATCAATGGAATCCAGCGCCAATGCAAAGAGTCAAAGACGCAATGATGCATGCGTGTAGCGTATCTGCTCCAAAATTGACAATGAATAATGGTAGACTAGACATGATTATTCGCGTCTGCCCACAAAGACGCCACATCACAGGCCCCACATCACATCACAGACACATCACACTGCAATGGCCGCAGGGGGCGGGCGAAGGGGGGGATGGGCCAAAATTAATGTTGTGGCTTATATTGGGCCATATGGGTGGCTGGTATCAATAGCTATAACTGCAATATATAATTATACTGTAAAAGTCCAGAATTAAACATTTACTTGAGTAAAAGTATAGCCTACAAAAGCATTGGTATATCAAATTCAAAATGTACTTAAAGTAACAAAAGTAAAAGTAGCCTATTTGTCCCATTTCAAGTTTTCTTTTGAAAATAGCAGATCTGCAAGCTCACAATGCGTTGCGATGCGATGCAACACATTGCAGCTATGCATGTAGATCGGCTATTTTCAAGGCCGAAGTATACGAAGTGGTTAATGTAAAGCCTAATAAATTGTTTTGTAATAATCACAAATTAATCTGCAAAGTAACAAAAGTTTTCAAATAACCTACAATATTATTTGACGCTGAGATGTAGTGGAGTAGAAGTAGAAGTATTGGAAATTGGACATACTCAAGTAAAGTATACAAATACCTCGAAATTGTACTTAAGTACAGAAGGCTACTTAATAACAATAAGTAAATGTACTTGTACCGTGGTGGCCATGCATGTAGCTACAACAGGGGTTCCCAAACTGCGGTGCGTGCACCCCTTGTGGTGTGCGAGGCGAGCACCTTCTAGGCCTTTAGGGGGTGTGTGACATCATGAAAAGGCTGGTGGTGTTGCTGTGGTTTTATTATAAATACATATCATGCCAATATATGGCAAGTAGCCTATATGCAGAATATATGCTGCATAATATATATATATATCATATTCAGGTTCATATTTGTGCATATGTGTGTAGATGCATGCATGCATATGGCATCGTGCACGAAGTTTGACTCTGCAGTTTCCGATATTAGCTTTGTGCACAGACAGACAGACAGACAGACAGACACATGGGGGGGGGGGGGGGGGGGCTTGTAGTAGGCCTACTTGACACCTCTGCATGCAAGTCACTCACAACATTATATTCAAATGATGATATTTTGTCAGCTAGAATCGGGGGAGGGAGGCGTGCCATGGGCGGGCGGTCATCAGCAGCACATCAGACACGCTGAGGGGGGAGAGAGGGGAGGGGGGGGGGAGGGGTGGGGAGGGGAGGGGAGGGGAGGGAGGGAGGGAGGGGAGGGAGGCGTGCCGTGGGCGGGCGCTCATCAGAACCACATCAGAGAAATCCCGTCCCGTCGCGGCTCTTCAACTAATCTTTAATCAAATGTAAAGGATTATCGTCTACAAAGCAGACGACTTCCTGAAAGCCAGCTAGGCCCAAACGATGGGGATGGACGGAGGGTTAAGACCAATAAATACATCCATAAGACCCTGCAGGGAGATGAAGGAAGAGGATGTGATGGGGGGGCCGCAGGGGGGGCATGGGCATGAGAGAGGGAGTCAGGGAGACATGCATGGGGAGAGAGAGGTGAGAACGGGGCGAGTCAGGGAGACATGCATGGGGAGAGGTGAGAACGGGGCGAGTCAGGGAGACATGCATGGGGAGAGGGGAGAACGGGGCGAGTCAGGGAGACATGCATGGGGAGAGAGAGGTGAGAACAGGGCGAGTCAGGGAGACATGCATGGGGAGAGGGGAGAACGGGGCGAGTCAGGGAGACATGCATGGGGAGAGGTGAGAACGGGGCGAGTCAGGGAGACATGCATGGGGAGAGAGAGGTGAGAACAGGGCGAGGGAGAGACTAAAGCGGTTGTGGAGAGAGAGAGAGGTATAAGACGAAGGTGAGAACAAGAAATGTAATGAGATAAAAGACAAAATCAGACCCGTCTGCAGTGAGTGGTACTGTACTGTGTACTGTAGCCTACTGTACTGTACTGTACAAGCCCTCCTCCCTGGCCTGTGTGTGTCTAGGCTGTGCAGTGACACTTGGTGAACAAAGGCTATATATTTCCGTGCTCGGACACGGGGACAGACAGACCCACGGACACTGACACTGACACTGACACAGACACAGACACAGACACACACACACACACACACACACACACACACACACACACACACACACACACACACACACACACACACACAGCTGTCTAGACTCAGGAATCTTTTGCTTTCACCACTCAAAAAGAGGGAAAGATAGAATATGCAGGAGAGTATGGGCCTATGGGCCTATATGAGGACATGGTACGATGCAAGTGGAGAAGATAAAGACAACAAAGACTGCTGCTTCAGGGATATAGAGACTGCAATAATCGGAGTTGTCTGTTTTTTGATTGATTGAAGTATTTATTAACAGTTTGCAGATTACAGATTACAGTACATTTCAAGCACGACTCAATACAAAAACTGTAAACTGTGGACGATAACATAAAACATTGCACTTGTTTACAAGAGAGTCCACCGTTTTCAATTCATCATTTAGAGACGTACAAATAGACACTTCTATATAGTCCTGGGGGTTTTACGGGGGCCAGTTTTGAATCTGTCCGTCCGTAGGTGCCCTTTGAGAGCTGTCTATTGTCCGTGGGATGCGGATGTCAGTCCACTGAGAGGTCACCGATATGCAAACTGCAGAATGAGGAACTTCACATAATCCACACAGACAGATAGCTCTAATTACTATCCTGGTAATTACTCCACATGTACAAATCCATCTGTCATATTGTACATGTTGTAGCCTGGGGGGGCTGGTGGCTGCTAACCCTAACCTAACCCATTAAATACAGTTCCTGAAGGACCTTTGTGAGTGCTGGGCTGCTGGCAATTCCTTTGACTGTATAAAATAACCTTTCGACCGTCCACAGTGCTAGTTTGTATTGGTTATTGGTTGGTGATTTTTGTACCTTTTTTGTGTTTTAGTTTCTTGTTTTGTCTCCTGCCCCTCCTTCCCCAAAAGGAACAGGGTCAGGGCAAAATACAAATGGTATTTGTCTGTCTTGTTTTGTTACTCCTTTGTTTATGTCCCCTTTCTCCAAAAGGACCACAACGGTCTGTATCCTTTTGAATTCATTTTCAATAAAGTTTTAAATCAATCAATCAATCAATCAATTTCAAACCTAGCTAAACTTAAATGATGCCAGGGAATCACACGTACGTCTCCATGGGATCTCCATCGTACTGTACTGTGGCATGGTGGTGTTGAAACATAACTTCCTGTAACGTTCTGTGGAATTTCGCAATTCTGATTGGCCATTATTGACAAAACATCCCTGACGCTTCTTAACTTCTGCTTTCCTTTAACCCATTCTGACCCGAGATCAGATTCGTACGAGGTTTCCACTGGGACACACACTGGTCTGATTAACCCATTCTGACCTGAGATCAGATTCTAAAAAAATGTCAGTCGCTCTTCGATTTTTCAAAAAATAGCAGACCTACAAGCTCATAGCGCGCCACTCGGTGGCGCGCTATGAGCTTGTAGATCTGCTATTTTTCAATAGATAAAGCATAACATGATGCTAACACCAAAATGGGTGCCCGGTCAGAATGGAACCCTCTGTCGAGAGGAAGGCATGGCGCCCCTCCCCTCTTCTTCATAGATACAGTAAGAACATGATGTAATACAGGATCATCCAAGACTCGGGTCACGTGACAATGCATTTTATTATTTCAACATGAAACCTCATAGTGCAGCGTTTGTACAGTGTAGTGTCTAAGAGCTCATTGTATTAAATCATTCCACCAATCCTAAAACATGGACAATGTATACAAGTGCATGGCTTAAGAGTAACAACATATTATAATGTATAAGTACAGTATTTCCTTTATCTTTTACAGTAGTGTAGAGGAGTCCATCACAGTTTAAATTCATATATTTGGTTCCCCCACTGGCTACAGTGTCCACTTCCCTCCATTGACCGTACTGTACTGTACTGTACTGTACTGTACTGTACTGTACTGTACTGTACTGTACTGTACTGTACTGTACTGTACTGTACTGTACTGTACTGGCCTCTAATACTATTCCAGAGACACAAATAAGACTGCATTAGGAGGTGCCCACTGGCCTAGCGGTCCAGGCACATCATGTCACATACTGTATAGGCCTCTGGCCTGACAGCGTGTCGCGGGTTCGAGTCCCGTTCGTGACGACCGTTACTGCATGTCTCTCCTCCCTCTCTCTCTCTCTCTCTCTCTCTCTCTCTCTCCCTCTCTCCCCCTCCCTCCTGTCTGTCTTCACTGTAACTATCAATAAATGCACAAAAGCCAACAAAAAAAAAAATCTTAAAAAAAAAGGAAGAAACGACTGCATTAGGTCACATTACATATACGGTGGTGTCACATTCAGTACAGGGTCATAATAACATACTTATATAGTCTATAATATTCCTCTTTGTATTGCCTGTATTATTATTATACTTATCAAAGACAGGGACTTAATGAAGCCTATACTTGCACTTGTATCAATTATAAACTCCTCCTTCTCACCTACAGATGTCACAACGCCAACCCCTCTGCAGCCATATCAACCCCTCTGCAGCCAGCCCGTATCATGTCTCACCACCTGTCCAACCCCTCTGCAGCCAGCCCGTATCATGTCTCACCACCTGTCCTGACTCTCCAGGAGATAAAGGCATGGATGGAGCAACAACTTCCTTCAGTTAAACAGTAGCAAAACTGAAGCCCTTCATTCTTGTTGGCACACCATGCACACCAGATTCATTCATGCCCCATCATGTCCCATCTCACCTCCTCCTCCTCCTCAGTCACACCACACCAGATTCATTCATTCCCCATCATGTCCCATCTCACCTCCTCCTCCTCAGTCACACCACACCAGATTCATTCATGCCCCATCATGTCCCATCTCACCTCCTCCTCCTCAGTCACACCACACCAGATTCATTCATGCCCCGTCATGTCCCATCTCACCTCCTCCTCCTCAGTCACACCACACCAGATTCATTCATGCCCCATCATGTCCCATCTCACCTTCTCCTCCTCAGTCACAAACCTGGGTGTCAATTAATTTTGATCCTCACCCGACGTTCAATGACCACATAAAGCATTCTACCATCTCAGAAACATCTCCAAACTCCGTCCCCTTCTAACCCAGTCAGATGCAGAGAAGCTCGTCCATGACTTTATTATCTCCTCTAGACTGGACTACTGCAACGCCCTCTTCATTGGGATTCCTGGCAAACATGGTCAGAAGCTGCAGTGCATCCAGAACAGCGCTGCCAGGGTCCTAAACATGACCATATCACAACCATCCTCTTCACACTGCACTGGCTCCCCGTTACGGCCAGGATCCACTGACTACAAGGTCCTGCTGATCACATTCAACTGCATAAACGGACACGACCCTCCCTACCTACAGAAACTCATCAACCCTCCAAAAACAACCTCCACCTCAGATCTGCAAAATAACTCCTGCTCCAGGTTCCTGACACCAAACTGCGCACCATGGGGGGACCGGGCCTTTTGCTGGGTAGCACCACGTCTACGGAACAGCCTCCCCATGTAATGGACCTGAGAGTGGACCTATGGAACAGCCTCCCCATGTAATGGACCTGAGAGTGGACCTATATGGAACAGCCTCCCCATGTAATGGACCTGAGAGTGGACCTATGGAACAGCCTCCCCATGTAATGGACCTGAGAGTGGACCTATGGAACAGCCTCCCCATGTCATGGACCTGAGAGTGGACCTATGGAACAGCCTCCCCATGTAATGGACCTGAGAGTGGACCTATGGAACAGCCTCCCCATGTAATGGACCTGAGAGTGGACCTATGGAACAGCCTCCCCATGTAATGGACCTGAGAGTGGACCTATGGAACAGCCTCCCCATGTAATGGACCTGAGAGTGGACCTATGGAACAGCCTCCCCATGTAATGGACCTGAGAGTGGACCTATGGAACGGCCTCCCCATGTCATGGACCTGAGAGTGGACCTATGGAACAGCCTCCCCATGTCATGGACCTGAGAGTGGACCTATGGAACAGCCTCCCCATGTAATGGACCTGAGAGTGGACCTATGGAACAGCCTCCCCATGTAATGGACCTGAGAGTGCCACAGACTGTGGCATGCTTTAAAACAGGCCTGAAAACCTTCCTGTTTCGGAAGGCCTTTTTGTGCTGAACTGTCGCTTTTGCACAGTTTTCTGTTTGTTTTGTTAACCCTGTTTTTAACCATGTAGCACTCTGGGATTCCTTGTGAATGAAAATAAATAAAATTCATTATTATTATTATTATTATTATTATTATTATTATTCACAGAGTTGAAGTTGGGTGTAACTTTTTAAATGTCTCAAGTCAATATGGTGCAGCGTCGGCATGGAGTCGGACGTCAGTGGAAAGAGTGTCAGCTGTCAGTGGAAAGTGAAGCAACACAACACCGCTAGGGCACTTTCACAATACCACAAAAAGAGGAAGAGGAACAATTATGTTTGTTTGATTGTTTGTTTGTTTGTCTTCTTATTTTCCACACAGGAGGCGACATGATGACAGCAGCACTGCTGCCGGTAAACAGGAACGATTATAACAATGTTCATGATTAAGATGTGAGAGGAGGAGGAGGCACAGAGAAACAAGAGAACGAAGGGAGGTTTGGAAGAATGGACAACTGCAACGTTCGGAGACTGCGTTTGGCACCGATGCCCGCTCAGACTCACAGCTGTTTAGCATCAAGTGAACTGTGATTATATGGATGCATTTATGCCAGTACGTTATGTTATATCCTAAATCTGAATATCCATTAGTAAAACAAATAACAAACACAAAACTAAATAGAGAACATCACGCATCATTTACAAAGAGGTTTGGTTTCTGCAGTCTCCGTCTCTTCAGTGGATGGTGATTGGTTAACGGTGATGACACCAGCGTGGTCAGAGTTCAGACAGAGGTGTTGCCGGGTACGGGTAGTGACGTGGCAGGGAGCTGGAAATGATATGAAGGGAGGTATTAGATGGTTGGTGCAGTAGAGGGAATGTCACCGATCCACAAGGATCTGTGAGCTGAGGGGAGCTGGGACAATGTGGGACAAGTCAAGGATAAGCTGAGGGGAGCTGGGACAATGTGGGACAAGTCAAGGATAAGCTGAGGGGAGCTGGGACAATGTGGGACAAAGCGCTCACAATTTCAACTAGAAATGCACCTCTGTCGAGGTGCCAACTTCCGCCTTGCACACAAGTATAGGCCATACAAGGCCTACTTGTGCGCAAGTAGGCCTTGTATGGTGTACTTTTATGGCCTACTTGTATGGCCTATACTTGTATGGCCTACGCTCTGCTTGTGCAAGTACAAATCTTTATCATAGCACTTGACATTGTGGTATGCCTCATTTGACCATATATGCTTTCCCCTTGAAATCTATAGTTAACGAGAGGCAGACGCACATGTAGATGTGTGAGATATATGTACTGTACATACTGGCCTACTGTTACATTACCTTTTTTTATATTTTTTATCCCACGATTTTGTAACCCATTTTTTCACCCAGTGTCAATTATCTAATGTAATCCTGTGAGCTACACTTCCTCTGCCAACCTGGACACACACACACACACACACACACACACACACACACACACACACACACACACACACACACACACACGGACTGATCTCATGCTTCCTTCTATGCATGAGGAGTCCAAGCTACTTCTTTTCACCTGACAGGGGGGAGGTTTCCCTGGTTGGACGTAGCGCGTGGAAGGAACACGTTATTCCAACCAGTTCCTTCCCCCTCCATCAGGCGCCCCGGCTGGCCAGGGGGAACAATTACCTTAAGTGTGTTTGTGTGTGGCATCATGCCTGTCCTGTGTATTTGGGGCTGGTCTCCTGAGGCCCCGCTGCCATCTTCCTCTTCCTCTCCAGGTGAGTGACTGTGAAGGGGCGACACGAAAAAAAAAACGTTCGCTCTGAAAGAATATATACAGTATATTCAAAGATTTGCACCACATTTTCACCATGTCTCAAAAATAGCAGATCTACAAGCCTTGTAGATCTGCTATTGTGTCTGTATCTCCTCTTATACCGTCTGTGTCAGAGTGGTCAGTGTCTCCTCTTACCGTCTGTGTCAGAGTGGTCAGTGTCTGTATCTCCTCTTACCGTCTGTGTCAGAGTGGTCAGTGTCTGTATCTCCTCTTACCGTCTGTGTCAGAGTGGTCAGTGTCTGTATCTCCTCTTACCGTCTGTGTCAGAGTGGTCAGTGTCTCCTCTTACCGTCTGTGTCAGAGTGGTCAGTGTCTCCTCTTACCGTCTGTGTCAGAGTGGTCAGTGTCTCCTCTTACCGTCTGTGTCAGAGTGGTCAGTGTCTCCTCTTACCGTCTGTGTCAGAGTGGTCAGTGTCTGTATCTCCTCTTACCGTCTGTGTCAGAGTGGTCAGTGTCTGTATCTCCTCTTACCGTCTGTGTCAGAGTGGTCAGTGTCTGTATCTCCTCTTACCGTCTGTGTCAGAGTGGTCAGTGTCTCCTCTTACCGTCTGTGTCAGAGTGGTCAGTGTCTCCTCTTACCGTCTGTGTCAGAGTGGTCAGTGTCTCCTCTTACCGTCTGTGTCAGAGTGGTCAGTGTCTCCTCTTACCGTCTGTGTCAGAGTGGTCAGTGTCTGTATCTCCTCTTACCGTCTGTGTCAGAGTGGTCAGTGTCTGTATCTATACCGTCTGTGTCAGAGTGGTCAGTGTCTGTGTCTCCTCTTATACCGTCTGTGTCAGAGTGGTCAGTGTCTGTATCTCCTCTTACCGTCTGTGTCAGAGTGGTCAGTGTCTGTATCCTGACTCCTCCTCTTCCTCTTGGACCCCTGGCTGCTCTCCGTTCCCGGGCTCTCTCCTCGATCCACCTCCTCTGAGCTGCTTCCTGGGTCAGCCGTCGATGGTGACTGCAGCCAATGGGAGGCATGCTTATTAAGTACAGTGGATGGTGACTGCAGCCAATGGGAGGCATGCTTATTAAGTACAGTGGGTGGTGACAGCCAATGGGAGGCATGCTTACTAATTAGCTAAATAACAAAAACTGGAATTGGAAAACATTCTAGTGAAGTAACATTCAAACTGAAAATAAAAAAGAGAAAGAAAAAACAATAAGTTAAACTCTTGTGAATTTACAAAGATATCTAAAACCAACTAAAATCTGTTCAGGTGCTTTCCTCCTTGGCCAGAAA
This sequence comes from Protomyctophum bolini, assembly GCF_963924005.1. Lineage (NCBI taxonomy): Eukaryota > Metazoa > Chordata > Actinopteri > Myctophiformes > Myctophidae > Protomyctophum > Protomyctophum bolini. The sequence goes on from NC_137866.1 coordinate 1,357,278, forward strand.
CTCAACCGTAAAAACACACACACAGTCTAACAGGATGACACACACACACACACACACACACACACACACACACACACACACACACACACACACACACACACACACACACACACACACACACACACACACACACACACACACACACACACACACAGCAGCCTACCTTGCCATTTGAGGAAGACGATTCCTGCTTGAGCAGTCCAGCATTCAGAGACTCCAGCAGCACCACTGTTACACACAATGTAGGCATTCAGCAGACGCTCTTAATCCAGATTACAAAAAGCATGGCATACATCACATGATATAAAAAGTAGTGTTGAATGTGAAGTCGGTGGGGCGAACCGTTCTGGAGTAGTTACAGTACGTGCATCACAGACGTACGTACAGACAGACAGACAGACAGAGATGTGGTGCATTTATAGCCAGATAGATATTTAAGTTATTATTATGTCTTATCTCCACCCTGTGCAATGGTTGTTTAATCAGCCTTACAGCCTTACACTGCAGGACAATGTTACGAGTTGACCTTTTTTATTTTATTATGCGTTTATAGTATCCCATTATAAAAGTTCGACATAGTTTGTGGCTTCACGATTACACAAGTTCAGCCATGCACATAATGCACATTTTAACATCCTGACACCTACCAGGCCTCAGTGAGATGGTGAGGACAGGGACATTAACATCACCTACCAGGCCTCAGTGAGATGGTGAGGACAGGGACATTAACATCACCTACCAGGCCTCAGTGAGATGGTGAGGACAGGGACATTAACATCACCTACCAGGCCTCAGTGAGATGGTGAGGACAGGGACATTAACATCACCTACCAGGCCTCAGTCAGATGGTGAGGACAGGGACATTAACATCACCTACCAGGCCTCAGTGAGATGGTGAGGACAGGGACATTAACATCACCTACCAGGCCTCAGTGAGATGGTGAGGACAGGGACATTAACATCACCTACCAGGCCTCAGTGAGATGGTGAGGACAGGGACATTAACATCACCTACCAGGCCTCAGTGAGATGGTGAGGACAGGGACATTAACATCACCTACCAGGCCGCAGTGAGATGGTGAGGACAGGGACATTAACATCACCTACCAGGCCTCAGTGAGATGGTGAGGACAGGGACATTAACATCACCTACCAGGCCTCAGTGAGATGGTGAGGACAGGGACATTAACATCACCTACCAGGCCTCAGTGAGATGGTGAGGACAGGGACATTAACATCACCTACCAGGCCGCAGTGAGATGGTGAGGACAGGGACATTAACATCACCTACCAGGCCTCAGTGAGATGGTGAGGACAGGGACATTAACATCACCTACCAGGCCTCAGTGAGATGGTGAGGACAGGGACAGACAGGGACATTAACATCACCTACCAGGCCGCAGTGAGATGGTGAGGACAGGGACCTTCTTTCCGTTGGTCTGGTCAGCGTCTCCGTTCGTCTCCTCCCTGATGACCTGCGTGTCTTCGTCTGTCTGAGGTAGGACCAGATCAAAAGTGTTCATTTGAGGGACAGAAGTATCACTTGTGTGGGACAGGAGGTTAGCAACGGGGATCGCGAGACATGGCCAAAGCATTTCCGGGGGTCCCCAGCCAAAAGCGTTGAGAAGAGAACCCCTGGCCTATAGGGGATATTTATCATTATTTTAACAGGCTCAAAAACACGTCTTGCAGGATAAGAGAGAATGAGAGAGCTTTACAACAGAAAGCCATCTATTAGCCATGCAGGGCATTACTTTGTGCCTGCCAGTCACAATGTGGGACAGCTGGGGTCTCAATTTGTGGGACAGCTAAAAACTCTTGGAAATGAGGGACTGTCCCACGCAAAGAGGGACATCTGGTCTGAATGTGATCACATTCAGACCATCTCATCAGCATCGTTGAATAAGGATGCTAGGTTTACCGCAGCGCTGTGGACTGCATTGTGTTTGTGTGTACAGTATAAATAACTGTACATTCATATGAATTCTTTAGGGCCGTCCTCAAGAAAAAGACTAATAGTTACAGGAATTTGTTGGAATCTGTAAAATTGTGTTTTCTCTCTTTGCATTCAGGTCAATGGGGTTGCCAGGTGGACGTTCAGATGTTGATTTCACAATGAATGGCTACTGATTCTTGAAATACATAGACTGGCTTATATCTAGAGTTTATAGACTGGCAGAACGACAGGCTTATATTATAGATATTATTATTATTATATAGATATTATATTATAGACTGGCAGAATGACAGGCTTATATTATAGATATTATTATTATTATATAGATATTATATTATAGACTGGCAGAATGACAGGCTTATATCTAGAGTTTACAAGAGAGGAAAAGGCAGGAAAGAAATCGACTAATCGACTAACAAAGTCTTGGTCAACCAAAATCAAACAGAACTCATAGACACTAACGTATCGTTGTAACTAAGACTTGGGTCCTACTGTACACACCTGGAAAGTGAGATTATTATTATTATATATCATTATTTCTTACGTTTGGGATTAATGTCAGAATTAGAGTTGATGTTAATATACATATCATGTGCTACACTACAGTAAAGTTACCTTATAATCACTAGGGTGCTGTTCCTGTGTCTGGCCATAGGGGGGAGGAGGAGTACATGTCTGGCCATAGGGTGGAGGAGGAGTACATGAAGAATGAGGCTTGGTGTCTCTGCCAAAGACCCCCTGGTCCCTCTGAGAGCCCCCTTCGTCCCTGTCTCCTCTGCCAGAGCCCCCTTCACCCCTCTGAGAGCCCCCTTCGTCCCTGTCTCCTCTGCCAGAGCCCCCTTCACCCCTCTGAGAGCCCCCTTCGTCCCTCTGAGAGCCCCCTTCGTCCCTCTGAGAGCCCCCTTCGTCCCTCTGAGAGCCCCCTTCGTCCCTCTGAAAGCCCCCTTCGTCCCTCTGAGAGCCCCCTTCGTCCCTCTGAGAGCCCCCTTCGTCCCTCTGAGAGCCCCCCTGGTCCCTCTGAGAGCCCCCTTCGTCCCTCTCTCCCTCCGACACCAGGATGGGCTCCTGGTGGTCGTTGCAGGGCGAGGTGCTGGACCTGGCCCGGTCCTGGTGGTCCTTGCAGGGCGAGGTGTTGGACCTGGCCCGGTCCTGGTGGTCCTTGCAGGGCGAGGTGTTGGACCTGGCCCGGTCCTGGTGGTCCTTGCAGGGCGAGGTGTTCGACTGGTCCTTGCAGGGCGAGGTGCTGGACTTGGCCCGGCCTCGGTCCGACAGGTCCAGCGGCCCGTCGCTGACCTCCGACCTCAGAGCGTCCGCAGCGTTGGCGTACGTCCTGTCTGCCTGCGGTGGTGCCGGGGCGGTGGCCAGGGGCCGCCACTGGCCCCCGGGGGCGGCCTGCTCCATCCTCTCCTGGAGGGCCTTTAACAACGTCCGGGGGGCCTTTAGCATGGCCCCCGGGGGCCCGGGGGGCTGCGGGGGGCCCCTCAGCGCCAGGGGCCCGGGGGGCTCCGACAGGCCCCTCAGCGCCAGGGGGCTGCTCTGCTCCCCCGACAGGCCCCTCAGCCTGAACATCAGGCTCTGTTCTTTAGGCTGGGGAGGGTCTGAGGAGGAGGAGGAGGAGGAGGAGGGGGGGGGCTCTGTTTGGGCCAGCCGTGCACCGTGACCTGCCTCCTGGCCGCCGGCGGCGGGGGCGGCGGGGCTGATGCATGCTGGGTCATGGTAGTCCCGTGGTTGGCGTGCTGGCTGGTGGGGATGAGGTTGGGGTAGCGTGGGAGGGGGGGGCTGGGTTTGGGGGGTCCGGGCTGGGCCGCGGACGTCGTGGTGGTCGTGGCCGCCGCGGCGGTCGCCATGCCGACCCAGTCCGAGGCGTCCGCCAGCGTCCAGGGCAGGGGGGCGTGGCTGCTCTTGAAGGGGCGGGGCCGGCAGGGCACGGGGGCGTGCAGCAGGTGTCTGCACGCCAGCTTGGCGTCCACCGCCGGCGCAGAAGAAGAAGAAGAGGAAGATGGCGAGGAAGACGAAGAGGAAGAGGAGGAGACGGCGAGGTTCTTCAGCAGGAGGAGGTGGGGGGGCATGGAGGGAGAGAGGGGCGAACGACGCTCCACCCCCTCCACATTCTGAGTCCTGAGAGAGAGAGAGAGAGAGAGAGATGAGAGAGAGAGAGAGAGAGAGAGAGAGAGAGAGAGAGAGAGAGGGAGAGAGAGAGAGAGAGAGAGAGAGAGAGAGAGAGGGAGAGACAGAGAGAGGGAGAGGGAGAGAGAGAGAGAGAGAGAGAGAAGAGACAGAGAGAGAGAGAGAGAGAGAGAGAGAGAGAGAGAGAGACAGAGAGAGGGAGAGGGAGAGAGAGAGAGAGAGAGAGAGAGAGAGAGAGAGAGAGAGAGAGGAGAGAGAGACAGAGAGAGAGAGAGAGGCACTGTTATTTATTTAAGCAACATTACACGAGAGGGTGTTGTTTAACGTGATTATTGCCACGACAGTGATGCGGTCAGGAACGAGACGGAGTCGAGTTCCGCAAGCATCGCTGAAGTGATGTTTTAAGTTGCCCTTAAAACTGAAAAAAATATTTTTTTAATGACAGATGTAGTCACTACGACCACAAATGTCCCAATAAACTATAGCTATAGCCTAGCCACCCAGTTTGCTATAGCGCTCTGGGAAAACAGAGCGGCTGAATTCTTTGTTTTGATTAGGTGGTGAACAGTAGTGGTTTGATCCACGGCTAGAAGCCGTTTCAACCAATCGGATTGCTTCCTCTTAACGACCTGTATTGAGTGAATATTCTATCTCATGGTTCTGATAGTGTTACATTAATATTCTATCTCATGGCTCCGATAGTGTTATATTAATATTCTATCTCATGGCTCTGATAGTGTTATATTAATATTCTATCTCATGGCTCTGATAGTGTTATATTAATATTCTATCTCATGGCTCTGATAGTGTTATATTAATATTCTATCTCATGGCTCTACCTTCTCTCCACAGTCACGACCCTCCGCGGTAAACTCTGCTCCGTCTTCCAGGACACCGCCATGTCGGGATACAGATGGAGAGGTTTGTAGGACTCCTGTTTTCAGGAAGGAGAGCAACGTATAAAGCAGATGATGCTGCAGGTACAGTAAGTACAGTATACTATACCCTCGTGGAAAAGTTATATATATATGATATTACAGCATGTTTTATAGAACAATAAACTCACAAAGTTGCTTCTGTTCCAAACCCTCATCTGTCGGCGGTCGTTCATATTTTCTGTTCAGTCACACGGGAGAGAGTTTGTTTGCATTAATAACATTATTGCTTTATTGTGAATTAGAATAAGACTAGACCTGTGCGGGTCCATTTGGTTACACTAGACCTGTACGTAAGGGTCCATTTGGTTACACTAGACCTGTACAGTACGTGCCCGTCAGCCATCGGCCTACTTGAGAATGATGCAACTTTGGAACCTAATAATACCTGTTGTCAACTTGTCATAGCACCCGTTTTAACTAGTCCTTTACTAGATTATTATTATTATTATTATTATGAAGTATTCTGAGTTTGGGACAGTATGCTAGTCAGTGGTGGGAAATGTACTCAACTGTTTTACTTAAGTAAAAGTAACAATATTGGTTATACTGCGATGTAGAACTCCGTTTAGAAGTAAACGCAGGGGTTTCAAAATGCAAGGTATTGGTATCAAAATCGCGTCGCATTGTGTGAGCTTGTAGATCGGCTATTTTCAAAAGGCCGAAATGTTATACATGCAGGCCTGAAGTGTTTTGTAATATGCTAATAATCAAAGGAACTAATAGTAAAGTAAAGTTTTCACTTAAAATTGTACTGGAGTAAAAAGTACAATATTTGCCTCTGGGATGTAGTGGAGTAGAAGTAAAAGTACTGGCAATTGGAAATACTCAAGAAAAGTACAAAAGTACCTCAAATGTTGTACTGGCGTAGCCTACAGTATACTTAACCCATTCTGACCTGAGATCAGATTCATACGAGGTTTCCACTGGACACACACTGGTCTGATGAACCCATTCTGACCTGAGATCAGATTCTAAAAATGTCAGTCGTTCTTCGAATTTTTCAAAAATAGCAGACCTACAAGCTCGTAGCGCGCCACTCGGTGGCACGCTATGAGCTTGTAGATCTGCTGTTTTTCAATAGGTAAAGCATAACATGATGCTAACACCAAAATGGGTGCCCGGTCAGAATGGGTTTACAGGGATAGTTCAGATTTTTTTGAGTGGTGCAACCACTCCAAGGAACAGAAATGTCCGTGTTCACGTCCTACAGTATGTGTGTCCGCCTTTGTAATGTGTTCATGAGCACGAGTATGACTATTAGTACCAGTAGGGGCGCTGTTGTTGTGCAGAAACAGAGAGAGAGATAGTGCTGCACGTGCTGCACTGTTGCCTGCTAATGAGAGAGAGAGAGAGAGAGAGAGAGAGAGAGAGGGGGGGGGGGGGGGGGTAGAGGGGAGTTGCACCACTCAGTTCACAGGGGTGTGATTTTTAACGTATAAGCCATGACATCATGGAGCCCATAATATATGGACACTTTGAAAAACTAAAATATCTAAAAAACACATTTTATTACCCACATAGAAACCCCCAGGAAAGTATTGTGTTTCTTTGTCTCCCAAACATCATTAAGGTTAAGATCTGGTTGTTAAAGGGGTGGAGTTGCCATTTATATATTTCCATCCATCCACTGTGTCTTAATTCTCTTCCTCACCGTCAGTCCTTTGGTCCGTCTCGGTTTTCACAGCAACAGCACCCCCTCCTGGCGGCACGTCCGCCTTGCAGGCTGCCGTGGTGGTGATGACGAGGGCCACGGGCTCAGCAGGAGGTGAAAGGTCAGGAGATCTGCAGGTCGGCTTGACCTCCGGTGTGGTGCTGCTGGACGAGTGACCGCTCTGACCGCTGCAACGCACAAGAAGTTTTGATTGATTATTTTAAAACAGTACATGGTATACAGTCAAAGCACATTTATCCAAAAGGATAACACCGAATAAAGACCTTGCGGTCTGGTCTTGTTTCCATTGATTGATTGATTGAAATATGTATTAACAGTTTGCAGAATTACAGTACATTTTAAGCACGTAAACTCAATACAGAGACTGTTAACTGTGAGTGGACGACCCAATTAAGCATTACACTTGTTTACAACAGGGTCCACATTGTTCAATTCATCAAAACAGAGACATACAAATAGACACTTCTATGTAGTTAAAGAACAGAACAGGAATTCATCATTCGGGTCCCATGCATTCATTCACAACACAATGATGACAGTTCAGAACCAGTGTAAGTGTTGTCGACTAAGGGTTTTCAGAAGACTAAATAGGACTAAGACTACAGTAGATGCTGTGTTATTCATAAGACTAAAAGACTAAATCAAAATTAAACTATATTTTTTAATTAAATGGTAAATGGTGCATTTATATAGCACCTTTATCCAAGGCGCTTTACATAGATTGTGCATCACATTCACACACACATTCACACACCTTTACATAGAGCATGCATTACATTCACCCTGCATTCACACACACACACACACACACACACACACACACACACACACACACACACCACACACACACACACACACACACACACACACACACACACATTCACACACCTTTACATAGATTGTGCATTACATTCACCCATTCACACACACATTCAAACACCGATGGCGGCGGAAACCATGCAAGGCACCGACCAGCACATCAGGAGCATTTAGGGGTTCAGTGTCATGCTCAAGGACACTTTGACGCTGACTCTGGGCAGGGTTCGAACTGGCAACATTGTGGTTCCCATCCGGCCACTCTACCGCTGAACCTCCGCGGACCCGTCAGGGTCCGTTTGGTTTCATTTGGGACCCCCTGGGACTCCCTGAAGGACCCCCTGGGTCCCCGGACCCCACTGTGTGAACCCCTGGGACTCCCTGAAGGACCCCCTGGGTCCCCGGACCCCACTGTGTGAACCCCTGGGACCCCCTGAAGGACCCCTGGGGGTCCCCGGACCCCACTGTGTGAACCCCTGGGACTCCCTGAAGGACCCCCTGGGTCCCCAGACCCCACTGTGTGAACCCCTGGGACCCCCTGAAGGACCCCTGGGGGTCCCCGGACCCCACTGTGTGAACCCCTGGGACTCCCTGAAGGACCCCTGGGGGTCCCCGGACCCCACTGTGTGAACCCCTGGGACCCCCTGAAGGACCCCTGGGGGTCCCCGGACCCCACTGTGTGAACCCCTGGGACTCCCTGAAGGACCCCTGGGGGTCCCCGGACCCCACTGTGTGAACCCCTGGCCTCATCATACTCACTCCATCAGCGCTCTGAGGCTCCTCACTTCCTCTCTCAGGCGCTTGTTCTCCTTTTTGGTGTTGTTCATGTCTGTGGCTGAAACGCACACGCACACGCACACACACACACACACACACACACACACACACACACACACACACACGCACACGCACACGCACACACACACACACACACAAACCAACAAGTGATGTGATGGTCAGACCACTGACATGCCAGTATGTAGATGAGCATAGATTAATATAGACAGTATGCACATGCATGATTTTCCCTCATCTAGAGTCTTCTAGCCCATTCTGACCTGAGATCAGATTCATACAAGGTTTCCACTGGACACACACTGGTCTGATGAACCCATTCTGACCTGAGATCAGATTCTAAAAATGTCAGTCGTTCTTCGAATTTTTCAAAAATAGCAGACCTACAAGCTCGTAGCGCGCCACTCGGTGGCGCGATATGAGCTTGTAGATCTGCTATTTTTCAATAGGTAAAGCATAACATGATGCTAACACCAAAATGGGTGCCCGGTCAGAATGGGCTAGACTGAGTGGCAGAACATTGAGCAGCATTATGGAGCGTTGGAGTTTGGAAGCGCTCGTTGGAAATCACTCCACCGTCCTGTTTCTAAATGTCACATAATGCAGGAGGCAGCAAAAATGTTGTGTTATTGAAAACAAGCACTTCCAAACTCTGACACAATGGGCATTTCTTGACACAAAGTATCTCATAACGTTTGTGGATTCTTTTAGCTGTCGAGGCCAGAAAGTAGTTTTTTGCCACTCCCGCATAACTTCCAGGTATACGATGATGTCATGTGCATACCCTCTATTGACAGGACAGACAGGGACAGGTGATATATACCCAGTATGGAGATGAGCATAGATTCATATAGACAGAGGGACGTGGACAGAGACAGAGGGACACAGGGACAGGCTGACAGAGGGACATAGACACAGGGACAGAGACAGAGGGACACAGGGACAGGCTGACAGAGGGACATAGACACAGGGACAGAGACAGAGGGACACAGGGACAGGCTGACAGAGGGACATAGACACAGGGACAGAGACAGAAGGACACAGGGACAGAGACAGAGGGACACAGGCAGTACCGGTTCTAGGCCTTTTGAGGCCCTAGGCAACATTATTATACAGAGGCCCCCCCCCTCCTGCTTTGCCACGCCGGATAAAAATTGTAAATTTGCCATGAAAATGCTTCAATCTGGTGCACTTTGAGATCAAAATTAAGAAGCTAGGTGGGGGCCACATGTGGCCAGTAGCCCATGTAAGGGATACATGAAAGAAAAAAAAAATCTTCTCCCTGTGACGAGGCCCCCTCAGTGGTTGAGGCCCTAGGCGACCGCCTAGTTCGCCTATGCCTAGAACCGGCCCTGAGTGGTCCTACCCCCCCCATCCCAAATGTTTATAAACAAATTCCAAATGTTTGTAAACAAATCCCAAATGTTTATAAACAAATCCCAAAATGTTTATAAACAAATCACAAATGTTTATAAACAAATCACAAATGTTTATAAACAAATCACAAATGTTTATAAACAAATCCCAAATCCCATGAGACTTGGTCCTACCCCCCCGACCATGAGACTTACAGGGGCACAGGGACACAGGGACAGAGGGACAGGGACAGGGACAGAGGCAGAGGGACAGGCTGATCTATACCCAGGATGGAGATGTACTGCTGACTCTGGATCTGAGAGGCTTCATACTCCTGCTGCCTCCTCTTAGCAACATCCTGGGTCACCGTGCACCGGTCACACAGCCCTGCCCGCAACCTACACAACATACACACACATGTTATATCACCGGTCACAACATACACACACATGTTATACACAACATACACACACATGTTATATCACCGGTCACAACATACACACACATGTTATACACAACATACACACACATGTTATATCACCGGTCACACAACATACACACACATGTTATATCACCGGTCACACAACATACACACACATGTTATATCACCGGTCACACAACATACACACACATGTTATACACAACATACACACACATGTTATATCACCGGTCACACAACATACACACACATGTTATATCACCGGTCACACAACATACACACACATGTTATATCACCGGTCACAACATACACACACATGTTATATCACCGGTCACACAACATACACACACATGTTATATCACCGGTCACACAACATACACACACATGTTATATCACCGGTCACACAGCCCCGCGCGCAGCCTACACAACATACACACACATGTTATATCACCGGTCACACAACATACACACACATGTTATATCACCGGTCACACAACATACACACACATGTTATATCACCGGTCACACAACATACACACACATGTTATACACAACATACACACACATGTTATATCACCGGTCACACAACATACACACACATGTAGCCCTGGTTCAAGGCTTAACTGCACCCTGTTTTTTGCGCTCGCTACATTTACAACTTTTACATATATGTAAACATTCGGAATTCAAATTATAAAGTACTCACAATTTGTCCCACGGGTGTTAGTTAGTTGCTGCTCCAGCGATTAGAATTGCTGCATCCCGGCGTTGTTTAATAAAAAGCATTTTCATCCGAGCTGTTATTTTGCCATTGGATTTCAACTACGCGCCCCTATCGGTCGGGAGGAGGGTGGCACTCGGTGTGTTCGATATAGGCACGCTGACCGCCCTGCCAATACAGACTAATAGGCGAGTGCGCTCCCGGTGTGCAACTGTGGATTTCCCAAACGAACCCCGTTTGAAAAAAGTAGCCGGGGCGCTCGGATAAAAATGCTTTTCCAGATAATGATAATATAAATGATAAAGTTCTCACCTGTTCTCCAGATAATGATAATATAAATGATAAAGTTCTCACCTGTTCTCCAGATAATGATAATATAAATGATAAAGTTCTCACCTGTTCTCCAGAGACTTGATGTTCTCGGTCAGAAGTCTCTGCTGTTCTCTCATCTGCTGGTTTCTGTTGAACAGCTCCTCCATTCGTTTAATATCACTGCATACACAAGCATACAAAGATCATACAATTAGTCTGGAATGCAAATGGAATGCAGATACAATGACCTATATTTTAGATTAGAAACTTGGCTTTATAACAGTCTGGCCAAAAGTCTGCCCAAAAAATGTGATCGGCCTGCTTGGGAAGGATGCAACTTGGGAACCTAATAATACCTGTTGTCAACTTGTCATATAGCACCCGTTTTAACTGTCTATCTGTGTCCCACACATCTGTCTGTCTGCCTGTGTCTGTCTGTCTGTGCCTGAAGAGTGCAAACTGACTGTGAAAAGTGTGCTGGTTAAGTAATCAATTGGCATGTGTGGTGTTGCCATGGCAATCAATTCGCTGAGGGAGGCAATGGAGAACAGTATGTAACAGTATGTACAGTAACAGTATTCAGGATGCATTGGCTTTTTTTTGTTTGTTTCCGTTATCACAACAAAGCCACGGTTGTTTCCACGGCATCATTTTCTCTTCATTAACCCATTCTGACCTGAGATCAGATTCATACGAGGTTTCCACTGGGACACACACTGGGTCTGATCAACCCATTCTGACCTGAGATCAGATTCTAAAAATGTCAGTCGTTCTTCAATTTTTCAAAAATAGCAGACCTACAAGCTCGTAGCGCGCCACTCGGTGGCGCGCTACGAGCTTGTAGATCTGCTATTTTTCAATAGCTAAAGCATAACATGATGCTAACACCAAAACGGGTTCCCGGTCAGAATGGGTTAAGACATGATGGCTCAGCAGTCCAGGCACTTATTGTCTCCTGGAAGCTCCATACTTTACTGTAGGTCCATAAGCTCCATACTGTACTGTAGGTCCCATTATTAGACCCAGAAATGTTGGTGTATAAACCTTTATGATTCAAATGTCAGATAGGCTTAGATAGGCCTCTCTGCATGTCCCTGAGTGGAACCATTCTTTGTTTTGCCAGCAGGGGGCACTTGAAGCGCAGTAAGTGTAAAATGAATCCTCAATGGGAGATTTACACTAACAATAATACTGTAGGTGCTTAACTCTGGTATGTGTGGATGAGAGAGAGAGAGAGAGAGATGGGGACCAATCACAGGACTAGACCATGTGGTATGTGTGGATGAGAGAGAGAGAGAGAGAGAGAGAGAGAGAGAGAGAGAGAGAGAGATGGGGACCAATCACAAGACTAGACCTTGTGGTATGTGTGGATGAGAGAGAGAGAGAGAGAGAGATGGGGACCAATCACAAGACTAGACCATGTGGTATGTGTGGATGAGAGAGAGAGAGAGAGATGGGGGCCAATCACAAGACTAGACCATGTGGTATGTGTGGATGAGAGAGAGAGAGAGAGAGAGATGGGGACCAATCACAAGACTAGACCATGTGGTATGTGTGGATGAGAGAGAGAGAGATGGGGACCAATCACAAGACTAGACCATGTGGTATGTGTGGATGAGAGAGAGAGAGATGGGGACCAATCACAAGACTAGACCATGTTCTGTAGACCAATGTTATTGTCAGCTTGCACTGACATTTGTTTTGCGTCCATGACGTCACCGTTCAAGAAACAGACATAAGACATAGACAGCACATTACAACATGTTAGACATTACAGGACAAAAAAATCACAGAAACAATCAGGAACGAGAACATATATCCACTGGTTTAACGACTTTGGTTTAGAAGCAAGACAGACGGATGTACAAACGAGTTCTTTATTCTGTTTTTTTAAATGTAGGGACTCTAAACCGCCTCATGGAGCAACAGTTGATATGCATCATTTAAAACAGGGTGCAGTGTCCATGCTGGCACACTGCACAGGCCTGTAACACCAACATGAAACACTGAATGAAGGTTATTGCGAGGTTATTGAGGGCCACGAGCCCCTCCTATAGTCACTGATCTTTGTCCTATAACACAAACATTAAATGCCGTCGACAATGAATGGAGAAGTTACGTCATGATGTGTCTGAGCAAATCTGCATTTTTGTCCTCCTAACATTAAATGCATTTAAATTAAATGCCTTCACACGGGTGTGATTTTATTTATTAACCTTCGGCTGTGTTTTTACCGGTCAAAGTGTCTGTTGTAAAATGGAGATGGAGTCTATCTCTCCGTTTCAAAGCGCTAGACCTCTGGGAGATGGATTGCTGAGGTGGAGTGCAGCACCTACTGTACCCACCCGCCCCACCCCTCTTTCCCCTCACTGTATATATGTTCCTTTTCCCCTTTTTACCTCCTTTATGATGAATTCCTGTTCTGTTCTCTGGCTATATAGAAGTGTCTATTTGTACGTCTCTAAATGTTTTGATGAATTGAACAAGGTGTAAACATGAAGTGTAAGGCTTAATTGGGTCGTCCACTCACAGTTAACAGTCTTTGTAACGAGTTGTGCTTGAAATGTACTGTAATTCTGCAAACTGTTAATACATACTTCAGTCAATAAAACAACCACCAGCTCCCAGTACGACTTCAAGCCGCGCTCCTCACACGCTGGCGTGTTGGCGGTCAAAAGGCTCAAAGTGCTCTACCGACTGAGCTATCTGGTCGTTTGGTCAAAAGGCTCAAAGTGCTCTACCGACTGAGCTATCTGGTCGTTTTGGTGCAAGGTGCAATTTCTTGATTCACATTTTGTATCAATTCAGGCAAGTTATTCTTCTATACGGATCAAGCCAATTTAAATACAAATTAAAAAGGGGATTTAAAATCCATAGGGCGACAGGTGGTTCATTCAAGTTGAGTGGAAGGTAACAATAATACTAACAGACCAGACGAGTATTTAATAATACTAACAGACCAGACCAGTATTTAATAATACCAGTATTTAATAATACTAACAGACCAGACCAGTATTTAATAATACCAGTATTTAATAATGCTAACGGACCAGACCAGTATTTAATAATACCAGTTTTTAATAATAAATGGTTTCACTCACCAGCCCTTCTTATTGGACAGCTCCTGGACTTTCTCCTGCCAACCTGAGACAGAGAGATACAGACATACTGTACATGTTACAGAGCCTGAGACAGTGAGATACAGACATACTGTACATGTCACACAGCCTGAGACAGTGAGATACAGACATGTCACACAGCGTGTTGTAGATACATTACATACATGTCACATAGCGTGTTGTAGATACATTACATACATGTCACATAGCGTGTTGTAGATACATTACATACATGTCACATACAGTAGCGTGTTGTCATGGCTCATCAGGTTCTGTCAACATATATCATGTGTTTGACAGAATTCCACACAGAATACACACACAGTAAACACTCCCTTTGTTCATTTATCAATTTGGAGAGGGAAAAAAAAGAACACTGAGGATTTTACTGTATACACTTACTGTATATTTCCTGCATTTAAAACAAAATGCAGGGAAAAAAAGTACACTTACTTAAGTAGCCTGTAGAAGCCATTTAACCCATTCTGACCGGGAACCCATTTTGGTGCTAGCATCATGTTATGCTTTAGCTATTGAAAAATAGCAGATCTACAAGCTCATAGCGCGCCACCGAGTGGCGCGCTACGAGCTTGTAGGTCTGCTATTTTTGAAAAATCTGAATCTGATCTCAGGTCAGAATGGGTTAATCAGACCCAGTGTGTGTCCAGTGGAAACCTCGTATGAATCTGATCTCAGGTCAGAATGGGTTAACTGTTGTTTTGTATTTTCTTGTTCTTCTTATTTGTTATTATATATCCTTATTAGTTTTGAGAATATTCTGTACATATTATTGGCTAATTGTATTATTGTTTTGGGCACAAACGGGCAGGCCTCCCAGGCCTAGGCTATAATTATGGACAGGTGGGGACAGATTTGTTTTAAAGCTGACAAACAGCAATTACAACATAGCCTACTGTACTTTACAGTTTTTAGCAGAGTGCCGAGAGCCGCGCTATATGAGCTTGTATAGGTCTGATATTTATTTTTTATCGTGAAAATGTGGCCCAAATATTTGAATATATTCTTTCAGAGCGTTTTTAACTCAAATCTTTGCTTCTGCGGGGGTCCCTGGAACAACATATTTTCAGATGGAGGTCGGCGGCCAATTACATAATTATATTTTTGGGAGTCCTTCACAAGAATATGTTTGAGAACGACTGACAGAAAACTGTCAAGATTTAGAAGTCATTTATGGAATCGTCCTCAGGTCAAAATGGGCTAACAAAAGAATCGTGACAAATCCTGACAATAAACACAATGTTTAGGGCAGATCAAATCCTGACAATAAACACAATGTTTTGAGCAGATCAAATCATTTGTAAGAAGAAAAACAATAAAAAATGGTTTTACCCCCAGCTGCCTTTAGTTTATTCTTTCTAATTATTTGAACATTGTGTTTATTGTTGTCATGATTTGTCAAGAGCCGAGGTGGCTTTGTCCGCAGCGTAAACGTCTTTAAATAAATACTTTTTTGAAAAGTCTATGAGGAAAATAATTCCTCAAATGATAGGCCTACTTTATCACTGGTATTCACATATACTCACCTTTTTTATCATCATCTAGCTGACCATTTAATTGCACAAAATAATTTGATCACTTTGGAAATGAACTATAACATCTGTGGGTTTGACATACTATACACTGTAGCCCTGGTCCAGAGCTTACAGTGAGTAATGAATGAGAATTAACTCTTATAACATCTGTGGGTTTGACATACTATACACTGTAGCCCTGGTCCAGTTATTACAGCGAGCAATGAATGAGAATTAACTATTTTAACATCTGTGGGTTTGACATACTACACTGTAGCCCTGGTCCAGTTATTACAGCGAGTAATGAATGAGAATTAACTATTTTAACATCTGTGGGTTTGACATACTATACACTGTACATGCAGGGCAACTGGCGGCCCGGGGGCCACATGCGGCCCCCACCATCACTTATGCGGCCCTCAGGTTAATATCAGAATACTATAGTTAGGTGAATTATTGATTTCAGAAATGATTGATTTCAGCTAATTACTAGGATTAGAATGTTGTTGTCTTTTTTATGTCCAATGTATTTGGTTAACATAAGTATAACCATTTGAAATGAGATAAAAAAGGTTACTTTTCAGGATTCCGATTCAAAATCAGCAAAAGAATATTTAGGATTTCAATTCAAATATAGCTAAAATAGCTGATCTATAAGCAATTATAATATAATATATAATATCTATGAGTAGATCAGCTATTTTTGCTACGACAATGCAGTGTGGCCCTCTGGAGTGAGTGTGGAACTATTTAGTGGCCCTCTCCATCATCAAAGTTGCCCACCCCTGCTATACACTGTAGCCCTGGTCCAGAGCTTACAGCCAGTCTATCTCTCAAAGAGAGAGACTGGACCAGGGCTAAGTAACTACACAGATGAAGACAGCATGTTAGCATAAGGATGAAGACAAACTAAACTAAAACTAAACTAAACTGGCGAGTTCTCCGGTATCCGTCATGTCATGGCGGTCAACTTACTCTCCACCTCACGTTCATGAGCCTCCCGGAGTTTGTGGTACAGCTCGTTGAAACCCTCCATGGTTGGTCAGCTGGCGTTCACCGTTCACCTTTCACCTTTCACCTTTCACCTTTCACCTTTCACCTCCAAGACAGGAATCTGCTGGGAAGAGATCAGAATCAGTTTCATTGTCACGTCAGAGGTCCACAGGTATCAGTGAGTGAAGTTTTATGTGTATTAATTCATTCATTCATTTAAGATCCATATGGAGGAAGGGGGGGGGGGGTGATTTACAACTACACTGTAGGAGAGGTTTGTACTCAATATTAATAGTTTAATGGCGTATAATCCATGCAGGGTATACTATAGGCCTAATTCATTATTTTTTTTCACAGCTTGTAGATCGGCTATGTTTGCTACAACAGTAATATGCACTGTGGCCCCTCTGGAGTGAGTGTGGAAATATATTGGCCCTATGCATCGTCAAAGTTGCCCAGCCCTGGTATAGACTATATTTATAACCCGCTGACCGTGTATCCCACGGGGCAGCACACCTAAACCTAACCTTAACCCTATCCCAACCCTTAATCCAGTCGGACCAATGCTACTGTATGTCTAACCAAAGTATGCCTCCTGTAATATCTGCTGTCCAGTGTATTGTATTTGGACCGAATATGTTTGCAGTTACAGTGTTTCTGCATATTGTGTGTGTGTGTGTGTGTGTGTGTGTGTGTGTGTGTGTGTGTGTTTTAGACCTGTCCGTAGAGGGTTGAGGGCTGTCTGTCTCCCTTGCACAAATATGACCACAAATTTCGTGTGGATATCACGAATGACTCAAACCAGCTGGACCGGTTCTGCCAGGTCTGCACGCCCCTGGGCTTTATCTTGTAGTTACATGTGTCGTGTTGTGTGTGTGTGTGTGTGTGTGTGTGTGTGTGTGTGCGTGCGTGCGTGTGCGTGCATGTGCGTGTGCGCGTGCGCGCATGTTTATTGTTTACACAGATGAGTATGGGTTCTTACATACATGTGTATGATGTGTGCATGTGGTGGTGTTGATGTTGACCTGGGGAATTATGTGTGCATAATTATCATTGACATTAGGGGTAATTAAAGAGATGAGATTATGGGGTAATTAAAGTCTCCATAGAATCAGATTATGGGGTAATTAAAGTCTCCATAGAATCAGATTATGGGGTAATTAAAGTCTCCATAGAATCAGGAGCCGGTGTGGCCCAATAAAGCTGACATGTGATCTCCTACATCTGGACAATGGGCCGTTGGGATGGCTCTGAGTGTCACAGGGTTTAAACGCTCTGAACTCCAGCACAAATGTTACTTGTACACGTCACACACACGCACACGCTCGCACACACACAAGTGCACACACACACAAGTGCGCACACACACATGTTACGTGAGGGCACACACTAAACGCTGTTTTGCATTTGGATCAGCATGGCTCACACTCCCCACTGCATGTCAGGATCCGTTGGCCAACTCTAACTGTTTGGTAGCAAGAAACGACCTGCCTACCTCTCTCTCTCTCTGTGTGTGTGTGTGTGTGTGTGTGTGTGTGTGTGTGTGTGTGTGTGTGTGTGTGTGTGTGTGTGTGTGTGTGTGTGTGTGTGTGTGTGTGTGTGTGTAAACTATACTCATGTGCACATACTTCAATAAAAAGGAGCACTGTTTGTAATGTATGTACTTGCAACTGTGCATGTGTAGGCTACCCACAGATGTGGTTGTGTCTGCGCACAATCCGCACATTCACGTGTGTGTGTGTGTGTGTGTGTGTGTGTGTTGTTGCCGTATCCATGCACATTATCACTCACAAACAGACATGAAGTCATCACTGTTACCTCCTCTGATCAGGAGGAATTAACAACCCATTCATTCATTGTGTCTTGATGTTTTCTCCAAGAGCATTGATTGATTTGCTCGTTTAGTGGTTTTCAACCTTTTTCACATTTCATTATCTATATTCAGCATCTGAGCCACGGAACCACCGTTTGATGACATTTAGCCTCTCAGACCCATCTGAGCCACGGAACCACCGTTTGATGACATTTAGCCTCTCAGACCCATCTGAGCCACGGAACCACCGTTTGATGACATTTAGCCTCTCAGACCCATCTGAGCCACGGAACCACCGTTTGATGACATTTAACCTCTCAGACCCATCTGAGCCACGGAACCACCGTTTGATGACATTTAACCTCTCAGACCCATCTGAGCCACGGACCACCATCTGATGACATTTAGCCTCTCAGATCCATCTGAGCCACGAACCACCATCTGATGACATTTAGCCTCTCAGACCCATCTGAGCCACGGAACCACCGTTTGATGACATTTAACCTCTCAGACCCATCTGAGCCACGAACCACCATCTGATGACATTTAGCCTCTCAGACCCATCTGAGCCACGAACCACCATCTGATGACATTTAGCCTCTCAGACCCATCTGAGCCACGGAACCACCGTCTGATGACATTTAGCCTCTCAGACCCATCTGAGCCACGAACCAACGTTTGATGACATTTAACCTCTCAGACCCACGGAACAATAATAAAACAACTGTTGCATCTATGCAAGAACTCTTAACATAGATCTTAACAGCGTCTTCAACAGGCCCTACAGCTGCCAAAAATGGGGAGAGAGACGTGAAAGTAAGAACAGAGAAATAAGCGTGATGCAATATATAGATATATAACATATAGATATATAATATATAGATATATAATATATAGATCGACATGTGGAGGTAATTCTTTAAGAGTGGTTGTTTCTTTTAGTATTGAGCAGAATGTCCACGTTGTTATTTTGGAGTAAGGAGTAATTAGGACTGAGCTGGATAACCGATGCTCCAAACAATACGATAACAAGCTTATCCAGTACCCGTTATCAATAATCTTTGGGCTTATCCAGTACCTGTTATCAATAATCTTTGGGCTTATCAAGCCTGTTATGGAGCATGTCACGGCCCATGACGTCATGTTTAAACAATCAAGACGAGAGGCGATCAAAGAATACATTTAATCATCCACGCTGGAACAAACATGTTGGTCTAAAAGTGTATTGATACCTGCCGACCAGCGCTGTCCAGGTGAACAACATTACGCTTTTAAAGTGACATATTAACCAGTTATCAGTTTATTTAATACTATTATTTTGGTAAGAAGGTCAATTGCCTTCCGTCTGTTAGAAAAGTACTGTATTTGAAGGCCCTTAGTAAAAGATACTGGTTCTGTTTAGAATGTTATCGTCTCCCGTCTTTCCACAAAATAATAGAAAATGCTCGACAGTGGTCTCGATAAGAACCCGGCTCGATAAGCCTGATCGATAAGGTGATCGTTATCGATAAGAACCCGGCTCGATAAGTCTGATCATTATCGATAAGGTGACCATTATCAATACTAATGATCGACCTCCATCCATATAAGGAGTGTGACTGATCTCAGTGCTTTTAAACATGCACCTTATTGTGTGCCTCCAGGGTGGAAAGTAAATAAGTACAATTACTTAAGTACTACATAGTTAACCCATTCAGACCTGAGGGATACAAAAATGGCTTCTAAATCCTGTAAAGGGGTTCTCAAACTATTTCATGTCAAGGACCCCCAGAATGGTCTGTATTTGGCTGCGGACCCCCATCTGAAAGTATGTAGTTCCATGGCAGGGACCCCTCCTCCCCCCCCCCAGAAGCAAAGATTTGAGTTCGCTCTGAAAGAATACATACAGTATTCAAAGATTTGTGGCACATTTTCAAGATATTTCAAAAATAGCAGATCTACAAGCTCATAGCGCGGCACTGATTGCCGCGCTATGAGCTTGTAGATCTGATATTTTTTTCCCCCAATAGCTAAATTATGACGTAATGCTATAAACACCGAAAGAGGTTCCCGTCCAGAGTTGGTACAATTTTTAAATATTTGTACTTCATCATGTATTTCCAATTCCCAGTATTTTTACTTCAAAAGTCAAATATGGGGCCTATTGTTTGATAACTTTAGTTATACTTTGTAGATTTTGATTGATTCGGGCCGTTTGAAAATAGCAGATCCACAAGCTCAGAATGTGTCACCGTGTGAGGCACTGTGAGCTTCTAGATCTGCTATTTTCAAAAGATGCATATAGCGACTATACTTTAACTTTTCGTATACTTTAAGTATATTTTGACGCTAGTACTTTTTACTCGAGTATACATTTAGAATTCCGGTACTTTTACTTGCAACGGAGTATATATATATATATAGTTCTATTACAGCGTTGATACATTTATAAGCAGCGTGGGAAATTGACGCGGTGTCACGCCAGTTGAGGCATTGTCACAACTTGCCTCTGTCAGTGCAGCGATGTGCACACACACACACACACACACACACACACACACACACACACACACACACACACACACACACACACACACACACACACACACACACACACACACACACACACACACACACACACACTGGGAGAGAGACAAAACTAACTGTCACTCACTCTTGCTCTCGCATGTCGGTTAAAGGACGAAGCAACAGACTGTGTTTGATAGAGAGTTTGTTGGTGTCACAGTTAGTGGACAACCCATTCTGACCTGAGATCAGATTCATACGAGGTTTCCACTGGACACACACTGGTCTGATTAACCCATTCTGACCCGAGTGACACATTTTTCAAAAATAGAAGACCTACAAGCTCGTAGCGCGCCACTCGGTGGCTTGTAGATCTGCTATTTTTCAATAGCTAAAGCATAACATGATGCCGACACCGAAATGGGTTCCCATTCAGAATGGGTTAAGTTTTATCAGTAGTTGGTGGTCACTGCACAGTGACCCCAATCCTATTGTGGAATTAACTGTATATGTATGTCTGTCTTCGGAACTTGACGAAATACTGTAAAAACATACATGGGAATATTGTGTAAATAAAGTTATCTTTTGCTGAAAATGTATTAAAATAAAGTATTATTATTATCACACACACACACACACACACACACACACACACACACACACACACACACACACACACACACACACACACACACACACACACACACACACACACACACACACACACACACACACACACACACACACACGCGCACACACGCACACACTCACACGCCTCTAATTAATGTAATCAACATGAATCCAGCTGACAGCAACACACCATAAGCCACATGTGCATTCTCTTAGTCGGGTCAAATCCTACAGTTCAACATTGCCCACCATATGAAGGCCTTACGATGGTAAAAGCATCTCCTCCATGTCTACAGCAGCAGCAGCAGCATGTCATATGGTGGGGGTTCCTCTCTCAGAGAGGACCAGTGGCAACGCGAGTACAGTTCGATCCATTGAAACAATCACACCAATGAATCAATCCTACTGTATATATATGTACATTCCGCCAAGGTTTCCTGTGATATCTTTAGCTATGCGGCCTTCAGGCATCATTCAACTCATTACATATTTACTTAATATACTCACCTCATCAAGCTGTCTCTGTCCCATGCAGCGCTGAAACACACACGTCCTTCAGCAGGCAGAACTCTCCACGGCACGCCACAGGACACACAGGGCTGGAGTGATTCCTCAGAGAGAGAGAGAGAGAGAGAGAGAGAGAGAGAGGGGGGGAGAGAGAGAGAGAGGGAGAGAGAGAGAGAGAGAGAGAGAGAGAGAGAGAGGAGAGAGAGAGAGAGAGAGAGAGAGAGAGAGAGAGAGAGAGAGAGAGAGAGAGAGACACATGCAACCCAGAAGAGAGGTGAAGGAGAACGCCCCACACCCTCCCTCCCCCTCTCTCTCCCGGGTCTCTCCACCCCAGTCAGAACCGGTCGGAGCGGTCTTCCCCCTCAGGTGCACAAACACTGGAGTCTGGGCAAGTTCTCCCTGGATATTCCGGTTCTGCAGAAATCCCACATAACCGGCCGGACCGGAATCATCATCAACACCACAGAAAAACCCTGCAGGGCACGCACGCACGCACGCACGCACGCACGCACGCACGCACGCACGCACGCACGCACGCACGCACGCACGCACGCACGCACGCACGCACGCACGCCACACGGAGCCAAATGGTTTAGTGAAAACAAAGTCAACAGCTGCTGGATTCAGATTTACTGATATGCCGAGGAATGCACGCGTGTAAGTTGTAACTGTACATGTTGTTACATTACATACATCTTCAAAACTCTAGAAACACTTTATAGGAATTATTGACTGCTTATTGGAATGGATTTAACCTTTGCTTGGTGTGTTTAGCCTTTACAGTATAATGCTTATATACAGTACACCGGTATACTCACAGTATCAATGATTAATTCATGGACTGTTTTAGCCTATAATGTAGTGAAGGTCGTGACAGGGCAGCATACTGTATTTACAGTAGGTCTACAGTACGTGTGATGGGCTGGTTCTGCTCACTGGACTCCACGCTCTGCTTGGCCCTACATTTGGACCGCACGTGCACGAGACGTGCACGGAAGCGTGTCCATATTGGGATCAGGAGGAGATGCCACGCGGGCCGGGCCCGGGCAGGGTGTGGTGCCCGTGCACTGAGAGGGCCCGGTAGGTATGTGGATATCCCAGTAGGACCCGAGACCACATCCTGCACAATCATGACTTGTTCTGAGAAGCCTCCGGTTCTGTGTCATGTTTATGCTGTCATCACGTCAAGGACCTCCGGCCTGTGGTGCTGATCATGTGACTCATGTCAGCGAATCCCACCTGAAACAAATGTTGCACCTGCAGCCGCAGGGACCCCCCCCCCCCCCACAGAGGCAAAGATTTGAGTTAAAACGTTCGCTGTGAAAGAATATAATATAATTCAAAGATTTGCCCCACGCAGATCTTACAAGCTCGTAGCATGCGGCACTCGGTGCCACACGCTACGAGCTTGTAGATTTTTGTAGATTTTTTTTGAACAGCTAAAGTTTCAAATAATGGTTAAAGGGGCTAAAAAGCTGTGAGGTGACACAGAGGCGTCCTCAGGCCTGAGTGGGATATACGTCACCGCGAACACAACGATACTATAACAAGCCACATCACTTATAAACGCTGACAGGACAGTCACGTGACCCGTCAGAACAAAGACGAAGAAGGAAAAAAATAGGTTTCCTGTTTCCCCGTCCGACCGGATTCTTCAGAAACCGGCCCGACGGGATTCGTCCAGACTCTCGAAGAATGTCGGCCTCTTCATCCTCGTCCTCTAGAGAGAGGGTTTAATCCTGCACCAATCCCTGCATGGCGCCCATCGACGTCATCACAGGCGGCGAGTCTGTGATCAGCGATGCCGACGCAGGGCGACGTGCAGGGCCCGGAAGGATCCTGGTTTGATGCCTGACTCCTCCCTCCTTCCTTCCTCCGGGCTTCATGTGACGTCCTTGAGCATGACATTGATTGAACCCCTAAATACTCCCCATGAGCAGGTTGGCACCTTCAGCACGGTAGCCTCCTTCATCGGTGTGTGTGTGTGTGTGTGTGTGTGTGTCTGTGTGTGCGCGCGTGCAGGAATATGTGAATGTAATACACATTTAAGGGACTTTGCGTACAATGCTATATATTTGCTATAGCAATGTACGCAAACTATTTAGCATCCAGCAGACTGACCCCTGAGTCTCTCAGCTTGATGATGGAAGACTGTGTGTGTGTGTGTGTGTGTGTGTGTGTGTGTGCTCTTGATGATGGAGGACTGTGCCAACATGTAAACAAACGTTGTAATCTCAGTGTGGAGGGAAGAATGCCAGAGTGTCAGAGTTGCCTCATTGTCTTAATGGAGAATGGAATGCTACCAGAGAATGACAGGAATGAAGAGATGACTTTATGTGTCTCACTCTGAGGACACACAGGGGGTCTGCATGGGGAGGCCGCTGGGACCCTAGCGGTCTATGGGGAGCCCGCTGGGACCCTAGCAGTCCAGGCAGGCGCATGGCCACATATAGCGACTGGCCTGACAGCGTGTCGCGTGTTCGAGTCCCGCTCAAGACGACTGCTTTGCTGCATCATGTCTGTCCATGTTTCTCCCTCTCTCCTTCCTGTCTGTCTTCACATGAACCTATAGCAATAAAAAGGTAGAAAAGAATAATAATATAATATTAATATAATAATAAAATAATAATATTTGTTTTACTCTAGAGAACACAACACATTTTTTTCTTGTCACACCATCACTAAACAGGCGTATTTATTCACCCAATGTAAAATATTCCATTAAAATGATTCTCATCAAAATATATTGAATTGAGCAATACAGTATCACTCTTCTTTAATATTTAATTTATTTTATATTTCACCAAAAAAAACGAAAAATAAATATCAATGTGGGCTATCATGGGGGGGGGGGGGGGGGGGGTATGGGTGAAAAACATGCATATTATTATTTTTTAAACCACACCTGTGTGAAGTGAGGGGCGCTAATTGTATTAAAGTCTAACTCGTGATGTAATGGTGATGCAGGAGGAGACAAACTGACATATGAGCATATAGAACAGTCAGCATGGACACACGTTAGAACAGTCAGCATGGACACACTTTAGCCGACAGCCGTGGACAGAAGAAGCTGTTTTTACGTCATTTCCCAGTTTTTAAGACAGCTGGTGGATGGAAAAGAAGCTCCACCCCCACCATGCTGTCTTTACTCTTAAAAATCACACCCGTATCTTCTTAGCATCAAGTAAAAAAGCAACCACACGACGCTGGTGCCAACAGGACCCACCAACCAAAGATCAATGGATGGACATTATTGAGGAACTGTATGCTATGGAAAAACTAACATTCATACTGAGACTACAAGAGGAACAAATTCTATAAAAAGTGGGAAAAGTGGAATCTCTTCTCTCAGCCTATAGCGATATTGCAATAGGATTTCATTAAATGTTTGTTGTAATATGAAAAATGCAGCCTTTTTTCTTTTACTTTTTGTCCTTTTCTTTTCTTTTTCTTTCCCGTATTGTCTTGTTAGTTGAGTTCTTTTTTTTGTCTGTTCTTCAAAAATCCCACCTGTGTGAACTGAGTGGTGCAACTCAAGTTATATCAGCAATAGATGACCATAACTGGACACTATATACACTTCTGACCGACTACCACATCAAACGACAGCAATATTATTTAAAATAATGTCTATTTAAACCTTGACACAACATTGCAAAGATCAGGCCCATATCCTGTCCCAAGGAGATGCAGAGGAACTAGTCCATGCATGTTATTCTGCAGGCTGGATTATTGCAATTCCTTATCGGGCTTTCCAAGTCTCTCAGGAGGACTCTCTACGGAGTAGGACTCTGTGTGTACTCCGTTATTGGCAGGAACTATAAGAGATGAGATCATCATTTTCAAAACAGCTAAAATAGCTCATTTGGTTTATTGGCATATCATTCACAAACTTTTCAGCTGTTTGCAATAAACAAATCAAACAAGAACGATTTCAATAGCTCAACACGACCAATATTACAAGTGTTTTCTCCAATTCAAAAACAAACAAAACGGCACTTTCAGTGACTACTACTGCCTTATGTTGATGGCTGTCATTGGTCTGCAAAGTGAAACCTCAGTGCCTGTTGGTGAGGGCTGCGTTAAGACGTTTTAACTGAGACAACATGTACATTAGTCCAGGACGGAAGTGAGACCTGTGTCTGTGACACCACAGACACTTAAAATATCTAAAAACTCCCACATAAAATAAACCCCATGAGGAAAGTGTTTCTTGTCTCCCGAACATCATTCAAATATATAAGATCTGGTTTGCAAAAGGGGTGAAGTGGCCCTTTAAAAAGGAACATGGCTTTAACATTGAACTTTTTAGACAATTCTCTTCTCTTATACAGTAGGCAATACATGGACCACACAGTCAATTCTCTAGTCTTATACTGTAGTGTTCTCAAGCAGTGTATGGGACTGTCAATTAACACGAACCCCGGCCGGGTCATACCAAAGACTGTAAAAATGGGACCCAGTGCCTCCCTGCTTGGCACTCAGCATCAAGGGTTGGATTGGGGGGTATAAGTCCCTGCGACATACTAGCGTCATGTCCAGGGGGTGTACTTGTACATCAAGCTGCCTCACGCTACAGAAACAGGAGATAGGCTCCTGCCCCTATGGGCCTCATGGCTACAGAAACAGGAGATAGGCTCCTGCCCCTATGGGCCTCATGGCTACAGAAACAGGAGATAGGCTCCTGCCCCTATGGGCCTCATGGCTACAGAAACAGGAGATAGGCTCCTGCCCCTATGGGCCTCATGGCTACAGAAACAGGAGATAGGCTCCTGCCCCTATGGGCCTCATGGCTACAGAAACAGGAGATAGGCTCCTGCCCCTATGGGCCTCATGGCTACAGAAACAGGAGATAGGCTCCTGCCCCTATGGGCCTCATGGCTACAGAAAAAGGAGATAGGCTCCTGCCCCTATGGGCCTCATGGCTACAGAAACAGGAGATAGGCTCCTGCCCCTATGGGCCTCATGGCTACAGAAACAGGAGATAGGCTCCTGCCCCTATGGGCCTCATGGCTACAGAAACAGGAGATAGGCTCCTGCCCCTATGGGCCTCATGGCTACAGAAACAGGAGATAGGCTCCTGCCCCTATGGGCCTCATGGCTACAGAAACAGGAGATAGGCTCCTGCCCCTATGGGCCTCATGGCTACAGAAACAGGAGACAGGCTCCTGCCCCTATGGGCCTCATGGCTACAGAAACAGGAGATAGGCTCCTGCCCCTATGGGCCTCATGGCTACAGAAACAGGAGATAGGCTCCTGCCCTATGGGCCTCATGGCTCGGCAAGGCTACTTACTACTAAACCACAGCCAATGAAGACAGAATCAAGGTTGGAATTGACCGTTTACTTGCATACTTCCTTGATGACTCGATGGTAAAAACTGTAAAATAATAAAACAATACAAACATCCAGTGTCTGTTGTCTAAATTGTCATCATTGCACACCCAGGCAATTAGCAAAATCACACTGTGGCTAAACCACATACACACTGCAGTGTAATTAGCCAGATTACACACACCTGCACTGCTCTGCAGAGAGCAGCAAACACCGTTTAGAATTCCAAACTTCCAAATAAACATCCACAAAACATAATCACAGAAAGTTACAATAACTGGATTCACCGGCACAACTTACCATCTAAAATGCTCCCAGTGGGTCAGATGTGTTTCAAGGCTCTGAGCAGGTCTGCCTTCTCCATGCTCTGCTGCTGCTGCATGCAAAATGGTGCCAACAGGAAGTGACTCATTAAATAGAGTCTTCAAAATAAAACATCTTCACAATAAAGTATTCACAGACTGTTCTACTCTAAACAGAAATACAACATGTTGAATAGAATTGCCTTAAAGGCAAGACATATACAGTAGTCAATACATCGACCACACAGTCAACTATCTGTCTTATACTGTAGGCAATACATGGACCACACAGTCAACTATCTGTCTTATACAGTAGGCAATACATGGACCACACAGTCAACTATCTGTCTTATACAGTAGGCAATACATGGACCACACAGTCAATTATCTGTCTCATACAGTAGGCAATACATGGACCACACAGTCAATTATCTGTCTCATACAGTAGGCAATACATGGACCACACAGTCAAACGTCACTGTCAACAAACCCCGAGGCAGGCCCAGGTACTCCATGAGTTCTAGGACTTCTATCTCTAGAACACTTGATACCATAAAGTCAACGGTGGAAAATACCACCGTACGACACCCGAGCTGACCCTCTGGGTCAACGAGACCGTCAACAAGGAGACGGTCCTGTCTCACTACTCAACAAGGAGACTCACGATGTTTACACGTTTACAAATAAACACTTCTATATAGCCAAAGACCAGATGTAAATCATGTAAATCATGATGATATTACGGTTTTTGGAGGTAACATGCTGCTTGATGGAGTCCAGAGCCATGTAATAGAAGAGTTACGACATTGAGGGGTCAGAAACCCAGAGCCATCTAATAGAAGAGTTAGGACATTGAGGGGGCAGAAACCGAGCTCTCGAGCGCTGTTCTAATGCAGCCTGAACTGAGACAAGCTGGAGTTGGAAATACATTGTTTTCAACGAGGGGCGGCGCAAATAAGAGCTATTTTAAGCATGTGTGCAACACGACAACTGTTTTAAAGTATAGTGTACAGTAACAACTAAAGTTAATATAGTAGCCTACAAAACTACAAAACAATTGAAAATAAAGGGATTTAAGATCATTAAAGCTGGGCTGTTGCCTGGGTCCGGTCCAGGACTTGTCCCAGTCGGTTGTCCCCATTCCCAATAGAAGTCTATGGGAGTGAAGCCCCTTGAAGTGAACGCAGTTTCTGATGTAGATGTATCTACAGGTCAATTATGGATACTTCTTCATTTCTCCACTAGAGGGCCCAGTTGAACTTTCAAACAGGCTAAAAGCTTTGAGATCAACTTCGACAGGAGAGTCAACATACTGTAGTGAGAAGGGAAGGGATTTATTAATTATTATTACTATTACTATTATTATTATTATTATTATTATTATTATTATTATTATTATTATTATTATTATTATTATTATACAGTGAGAAGAGAAGGGAGGGTTATTAGCACTGGAGGCCTTTCACTTTACAATGACCCACATGGTGGACAGGAGAACTATTTCACTGTACAATGACCCACATGGTGGACAGGAGAACTATTTAACTGTACAATGACCCACATGGTGGACAGGAGAACTATTTAAGTACATTTCACTGTACAATGACCCACATGGTGGACAGGAGAACTATTTAATACAATGACCCACATGGTGGACAGGAGAACTATTTAAGAGAAGGGAGGGTTATTAGCACTGGAGGCCTTTCACTGTACAATGACCCACATGGTGGACAGGAGAACTATTTCACTGTACAATGACCCACATGGTGGACAGGAGAACTATTTAATACAATGACCCACATGGTGGACAGGAGAACTATTTAAGTACATTTCACTGTACAATGACCCACATGGTGGACAGGAGAACTATTTAAGTACATTTCACTGTACAATGACCCACATGGTGGACAGGAGAACTATTTAAGTCTTTCACTGTACAATGACCCACATGGTGGACAGGAGAACTATTTAAGGCCTTTCACTGTACAATGACCCACATGGTGGACAGGAGAACTATTTAATACAATGACCCACATGGTGGACAGGAGAACTATTTAATACAATGACCCACATGGTGGACAGGAGAACTATTTAACTGTACAATGACCCACATGGTGGACAGGAGAACTATTTAATACAATGACCCACATGGTGGACAGGAGAACTATTTAATACAATGACCCACATGGTGGACAGGAGAACTATTTAATACAATGACCCACATGGTGGACAGGAGAACTATTTAATACAATGACCCACATGGTGGACAGGAGAACTATTTAATACAATGACCCACATGGTGGACAGGAGAACTATTTAATACAATGACCCACATGGTGGACAGGAGAACTATTTAATACAATGACCCACATGGTGGACAGGAGAACTATTTAAGTACATTTATACTTTTACCTGACGTTGACATTTAAAAACATTAAACTATTCTAAATTCTGAACGTTTTCTGAAATACCTCATGTTTCTGTATCAGTGGTGCTCCATATTTCATGTCAAGGACCCGGTAAATTATATTGGCCACTGACGTAAAATATTGTTTGTAATATATAACTATATGCATATATAGGCTATACTGTATGTATGTACCGCATGTAATTTTGTATTTAAGCATATCTATTTGAATTAATTACTGGTATTGTTTTGTTTATATTTAATGTCTGATTCATCAAATTAGGGGAAGTTCTCGATAAGCCTTTTGGCTTTTAACTTCTCCTGCACAATATTAATAGGCTATGTATGAATTAATTTCTCCTGTTTTTTTAACCTTTTTATGTGCGAATAAATATAACCTAAACCTATAAGCAAATATTTTAGTTGTAAAACGTTCGCTCTGAAAGAATAAATATTAAAAGAATTACGCTACATTTTCAAGATTTTTCAAAAATAGCAGATCTACAAGCTACAAACGTTTTTTGCACCCCTGCAATGACCCAAACAATGACCGATCTGTACTGGTATGATGGAGCAGTGTGTAGATCTGTAGAACATGTTGCTGTCTCTGTTGTGATGGAGCAGTGTGTAGAACATGTTGCTGTCTCTGTTGTGATTGTCGGAGAAGAACTGGGACAGGAAATGTTTTAGTCGTATAGTCTATTCAATAGTTTTCATTTAGTTTTAGTCACATTTTAGTCACCTTGAATGTTTTAGTGTTATAGTCTAGTTTTAGTCGACTAAATACATATGTAATGACTGTTTTTTACACTTGCTGAAAATAGCCGATCTACATTAAAGCTACACCAACATCAGTAGTCAGTGGTATAGTGCGTGTATGCATGAATGTATGTGTGTGCGTGGTGTATGTATTAACATAAATGTTGAAAAGTGTCTGTGCCCATCCATGGCATATGAGACTCAGAGTTCTTTTTTAATGCTGTTTATTAACACTGTGCTGTAAAACACAGTAGAACTGACAAAACAAGACAACAAACAAACATTAACTTGGACGTTCAATCGTTCATACAATTACATTCATAATAATAATACATAAACCTTCACAATAAGACTTACAAACAAACAATACTGACCACTTTGCCTGCTTGCACATGAAGGGGGGGGGGGTCGACTTGGAACTGTCTTTCTTGAAAAACCTTTTTGTTTTCTCTTCTTTTCTTTATTTTACTTTACTTAATTTCTTGTACTTCTCCTAGTTTACTTTACTTACAGCTTTCTTCCTTCTGCACAGAGCCTTCTCTCTGCACAGAGCACTCTCCTTCAGTGTAATGAGACTTCTGCCCTCTCTCTCTCACTCACACACAGGTGTAACCAACAAGCTTAATTACCAGAAGCACAGACGCAACCAAGACACATCATTGGAAACCCACAACACATAGAACACACTTAGAGCTCCCCCAAGAGGACACATACAGAACAATAAAACCATGACATGGCTGCAGTATAAAACAGTGTGCATGGTGGAAAAGGTGCAGGAGGCAAAAGAACAGAACTGGGGAAGGAAGGACTGGGGAAGGACTGAACAGAACTGAACTGAACTGGGGCAGGACTGGGGAAGGACTGAACAGAACTGAACAGAACAGAACTGAACTGGGGCAGGACTGGGGAAGGACTGGACTGGACAGAACAGAACAGAACTGAACTGGGGCAGGACTGGGGAAGGACTGGACTGGACAGAACAGAACAGAACTGAACTGGGGCAGGACTGGGGAAGGACTGGACTGGACAGAACAGAACAGAACTGAACTGGGGCAGGACTGGGGAAGGACTGGACTGGACAGAACAGAACAGAACTGAACTGGGGCACGACTGGGGAAGGACTGGACAGGACAGAACAGAACAGAACTGAACTGGGGCACGACTGGGGAAGGACTGGACAGGACAGAACAGAACTGAACTGGGGAAGGACTGGACAGAACAGAACAGAACTGGGGAAGGACTGGGGAAGCAGGCATTTATAGGGCGTCGACACCCGGGCCCAGGTGCGAGCTGATCATCATTAGCTCTGCTCCCCAATCCTATTGGATAAAAGAGTTACTATAGTTACTATAGGGTAAACAAAACATATACCAAAACCAGACAACCTAAGAGTAATATAATATAGGGAACCGTCACAGTGTCGCGCTGCGACGCGTTGTGAGCTTGTAGATCTGCTATTTTCAGCATGTAAACCTAGTGTAAAATGACTTATACTGGACCTAAGTCCTATAGCCTTTTAGTCTAGTTTTTATTTGTTGACGAAATTGTCAGTATATTCAGTCATAGTTTTAGTCATCATGGCTTAGTTTTTATTTCGTTTTTTGTCAGTCTCCATTGTACTAGTCGAGGAAACATACAGTGAGGGGGAGAAGGGGAGGGGGGGATTGAGATTTCAACGGGGGCCAGTTTGGAATAGCAGCCGTCCGTACTGTAGGTGCCCTTTGAGAGCAGTTTGGAAGGAGTCAGTTTGGAATGCAGTAAACGTATATATGCACAGTATACTGTGTACAGTACAGTACAGTAGAGTAGAGTATGTGTGTGATTCATGGGCGGTAGAACAGCCCTGTAGAGTCAGACTGATAGCAGAGAGGTTTGGCTACAGTAGTTCTCTATTCAGACTCTCTCAAAGGAACTACCAACAACATCATGAACAAACAGAGAGTCACCATCGCACAATCCTATCAGAACGTGTGTGTGTGTGTGTGTGTGTGTGTGTGTGCATGTGTGTGTGTGTGTGTGTGTGTGTGTGTGTGTGTGTGTGTGTGTGTGTGCTTTAAAGGGTGAGTCTGTCTCAAGGGCTTTCTGGTACAATAACACAAGACCTTAGCATACCTTTCTGTGAGTGCCGTGCACGTGTGAGAGAGAATGAGTTTGAATGAGACTTTGCGAGTGAGAGAGACACAGTGAGAGTGTGTGTGTGTGCGCGCGTGCGTGCGTGCGTGCATTATATAGTCTTTGTGTTAATTAGTCACACA
The DNA here is from genome assembly GCF_963924005.1 of Protomyctophum bolini. NCBI lineage: Eukaryota > Metazoa > Chordata > Actinopteri > Myctophiformes > Myctophidae > Protomyctophum > Protomyctophum bolini. Next base: position 1,390,566 of record NC_137866.1, read on the forward strand.
CATTAATTAATTTAATTAAAGCAGCACTAACTATACCTTCCTCTTCTACCCCGGGTTTGAACCCGCGGTCTCCTGCTTAATTAGGAGCTGACATATTCACCGTTGAGGTACTAGAGACAGCCTGCTTGTGCTCAGGGGATAAATTGAATCTTGACCATCAGGTCCAACTCTGTGTCTACAGGTGACCTTTGACGTGACCTCTGATTGGTCCTGTGTCCAGGTGAGACATGATGACCTTTGACACGACTGAAATGTCTCAAAGAGCAGGCATATACAGAATACAAGCACCCCGATTAAGTCATATTGTAATTAACAGCCACAGATTGGAAATTACTTCATTATTTATATTCGACATTCAAAAATCTACTCATGGACTAAAACAACATAGTCCTATAATCTGATACTACATTATTAATCGAAGCAAATATCACTCATATTCATAGTTAAGACGTGTTGCTGAGGGTTGGTTGTCTGCAGCTATAAGACACTTTTATTTCATGAAAGGCGGGTTGTAGTCAGTCCATAAATTGAATGTTCATATATTTGTAGACCTGCACTGTACAGGAATTCACTGTTATCTTTTAGCCTGATTTACGGTTGCAGGTTGCGTGCTAGTTACTGTACGACGTGTGACACGCTGAAGACTAAAACATCACATTTACACCTTTCTGGATTGGATGTTTTCAGTAACACACCAGACCATATTGTCTGACAGAAACATTCTATGTGTGGGTAGAGGTCAAAGGTCAATGAGAGTTACTGTAAATGACAACATAATTTATGTTTATTTTGTTTGGATGTGTGGGTATATAATAATAGGTCATAGGTCAATGAGAGTGGCTGTAAATTACAACACCGGTGAGGTGTAGGAATTTGATCTCAGACCTGTTGATAATCCAGGCAAAACTAAAGGAGTGATTCTGTCTCTTTCTCATGTCTCCATTTCTCTCCGTCTCATTCTCAGTTTAATATCCATAATTATACAATTCAAAAGAAGACATTTGGAAATAATAAAATGTGTTCTCTTTCTGCCTGCCTGTAAACATTAAACATCCCTTTCTTTCCCCGGGTATAGTTCTACGTCTAACTCTGTGACTTCTCGTTTCTCCTGCACGGATATTTATTATCATTACCTTGACCTGCGCCGGGCGTCATTAAAACACTCACAGGACAGTAAATCACTGGAGTGGCAGCGTCTCTCTCTCTCTCTCCCTCTCCCTCTATCTCTCTCTCTCGCTCTTCAGCGCTCGGTTATATAAGCTTTTAAGCGATCATCTGGTTGAGAAGACCCCAGGCCTCAAAGGGCAGAATCACACAGTCATTGTCATTGTTGTCTCGTAGGGAATAGAAAGACCGTATTGAGACAGTCGCCTTGTTTCACACTGTTTCAAGCCATGTCTGATCATACCACACAACAGCATAATAAGGGAACAATTGCATATACACTTAGATAGCACTGTTTGTAGAATTAGATAGCATTATATATACAGATTTATAGCATGTTACGTAGACAGCACTAGAATTACATTGTATGTAGTCATAGCACTTCACTGTACACATATGTATAGCATAGTATAGTATAGTTTTCATAGATATTACACTGGTACGTTCTTAGCCTACGCATGTTTCATGATAATGTAGTGATGTATTTATTGCCATGCTTTTTGTTCTTGCTTAATGTAAATCGCTCTGAATTAAGAGTGTCTGATAAATGCTCTGGATTAAGAGTGTCTGATAAATGCTCTGGATTAAGAGCGTCTGATAAATGCTCTGGATTAAGAGCGTCTGATAAATGCTCTGGATTAAGAGCGTCTGATAAATGCTCTGGATTAAGAGCGTCTGATAAATGCTCTGGATTAAGAGCGTCTTTAATGCTCTGGATTAAGAGCGTCTGATAAATGCCTAAATTATAAATTATATCTGTGCTGTTTTTCTGTACTTGACTTTGCACCATGCAGTTAATCCCAAATCTGGGATTACTGTAGATTGGTAACAATTCTGTTTGCTCCCCATATAAACTCATAACGATGTGTAATTTGCGTTATGTTAAACATTGACACTGAGAAGGTTTCTAGCCTGAAATCTAAAGGAATACACTGTAAAAAATATCTTATTAATGGGATTAATGTACCTATAGGCTATGAATTCATTCCTTTTCTAGAAGAATGTTATCTACTGGATGTGGCCATTAATACATTAACATGATCCATTATGTACTGTACGTCCAATTGCAACACACACACACACACACACACACGCACACGCACACACACACACACACACACACACACACACACACACGCACACACACACACACACACACACACACACAGAGCAGTGCAGAGGAGAGGAGAGGAGAGGAGAACAGATAAGACATCAAAGCAGCGGTCAGATTTACTAGATGCGGTCGAGGGCCTGTAAAAAATACTGCTGCGTAAATGTTTATGCAGCACTCTCTCTGTCAGCCACTAGGGGGAGCAGTTTCCTCGGCACTTTGACACTGTGTGGAAATCAGGAATTCAAACTCATCATGCTTGTGGGGAGAGGAGAGAGAGAGGGACGGATGGAGGTGCATTGTGCTTGTTATTATGATTCTGCTTCTGCTGACGCAGCATTCATGGTATGACTGTCTGGATGGAGGTACATTCTCAACTGATGCTCTATAGTTTATACACTCATGAGTCATGACTCCTTGCACGCAGAGATGCCTTAATTGTTGTGGCTTTTTTTGGTTGATTGATTGAAGTATTTAACTCAATACAAAGGCTGTTAACTAGTCTGTGAGTGGACGACACCATAAAGCATTACACTTGTTTACAAGAGGGTCCACCTTGTTCAATTCATCAAAGCTGTACAGAGTACAGTTTCCCATACTGTATACCAGCCGTCAGCGATAAGGGTCCATTTGGTTCCAACATATATAATGTATCTGGGGACCCCCTGGAACGCCCTCAAGGACCCCTGGGGGTCCCCGGACCCCACTTTGGGAACCAGTGGTATAGAAGGGTGAAGAAGGGAGAGTACATTATTGAACACATATACTGTACGCTCATGCAGGTGTCAATCACACGATCACACGTAACATTTGCTCTTGATGACAGCATACAGTAGCCTATGCCATTTTGTTGCAGTCTAACCTTTCCCTGTCTGTTAAAGTAAAAATCTATTTCCAGGCCTTTACAGCATGCCTGTGGTATTGTTGGGGAACGGGGAAGCATTGTGAGGTCAGGAATTCATGCCAAAAAAAAAAAGGATGGAAAAGAACAATCCATATCTTTTATCCTTTTCAGTCACACATGGTGCAATAAGTCATGACTGTTGAATAAACCTTAACCCATTCTGACCGGGCACCCATTTTGGTGTTAGAACTATGTTATGCTTTAGCTATTGAAAAATAGCAGATCTACAAGCTCATAGCGCGCCACCGAGTGGCGCGCTATGAGCTTGTAGGTCTGCTATTTTTGAAAAATTGAAGAACGACTGACATTTTTAGAATCTGATCTCAGGTCAGAATGGGTCAATCAGACCAGTGTGTGTCCAGTGGAAACCTCGTATGAATCTGATCTCAGGTCAGAATGGGTTAATGCTCTTATTCCCCTCGTATGTATAGTACAGTGGCTCTCTAAACTATTACTGTATATGTCCCACCGACTGTAGGCCCGGATTAACAATTGAATTTACTGGAGCTTAATGGAACCAAGTGGACCCGTTCCATTTTTACACTCTCAGAGTACTGAGAGTAGCCTACTGTGCTGACTTTTTCTGGTTGGAGGACTATGAAAAACTGGAATTTTGTTTTAGGAAAGGTACTTTTGCTTTGGCAGACTTTTTATGCAGGGCGTGGGAAATAAGGCAGAATGTTTTGTTTGTGTAAAAAAAAAAAGGGAATATCAACTAAACATATCTGTTTATTGTACACAATGCAATATTGAAGCAATGTTATGGTGTGTCCTGTAAATCCATGTCCATGTCCATGTGACACAAAAATAAAGAAATCTATCTAGTACAATTTACATTGATGTAACAGTGCCATTAAATGGGGGATCCGTAGACTAATGCGTGTCAAACTGGGGGTCCTTGAATTAGACGGGTTGAGAATCCCTGTTACAGCCGTACAAACCTTCTCTTATGGGGGTCCCTAGCTGGCATATATTTTCTAATGGGGGTCTGCGGGGGCCAATTAGTGTCAATTTGGGGGTCCTTGACACGAAACCGTTTGGGAACCACATGGCCTACAGTATAATGTGTGAGCGACGCGTTTCATCTGATTTAACCCAGAGAGCAGAGCGACATTAATCAGGACTTTGACAGCGTACACATTACACTGGATGGATGTGACGTGCACTCAGACACAGTGTGTGGGTGAGTGAGACAAAGGCAGCTCTCTGAGGAGAGGGTGGAGGAGAGGGTGGAGGACAGGGTGGAGGAGAGGGTGGAGGAGAGGGTGGAGGAGAGGTACGGTACCTCTGGCCTCTCTGAGGAGACGGTGGAGGAGAGGGTGGAGGAGAGGGAGGAGGAGAGGGTGGAGGAGAGAGGTACGATACCACTGACCTCTCTGAGGAGAGGGTGGAGGAGAGGGTGGAGGAGAGGGTGGAGGAGAGGGTGGAGGAGAGAGGTACGATACCTCTGGCCTCTCTGAGGAGAGGGTGGAGGAGAGGGTGGAGGAGAGGGTGGAGGAGAGGTACGATACCTCTGACCTCTCTGAGGAGAGGGTGGAGGAGAGGGTGGAGGAGAGGTACGTTACCTCTGACCTCTCTGAGGAGAGGGTGGAGGAGAGGGAGGAGGAGAGGGAGGAGGAGAGGTACGGTACCACTGACCTCTCTGATGAGAGGGTGGAGGAGAGGGTGGAGGAGAGGTACGGTACCACTGACCTCTCTGAGGAGAGGGGGGAGGAGAGGGTGGAGGAGAGGGTGGAGGAGAGGGAGGAGGAGAGGGTGGAGGAGAGGGTGGAGGAGAGAGGTACGATACCTCTGGCCTCTCTGAGGAGAGGGTGGAGGAGAGGGTGGAGGAGAGGGTGGAGGAGAGGGTGGAGGAGAGGTACGATACCTCTGACCTCTCTGAGGAGAGGGTGGAGGAGAGGGTGGAGGAGAGGTACGTTACCTCTGACCTCTCTGAGGAGAGGGTGGAGGAGAGGGAGGAGGAGAGGGAGGAGGAGAGGTACGGTACCACTGACCTCTCTGATGAGAGGGTGGAGGAGAGGGTGGAGGAGAGGTACGGTACCACTGACCTCTCTGAGGAGAGGGGGGAGGAGAGGGTGGAGGAGAGGGTGGAGGAGAGGGAGGAGGAGAGGTACGGTACCTCTGACCTCTCTGATGAGAGGGTGGAGGAGAGGGTGGAGGAGAGGGTGGAGGAGAGGGTGGAGGAGAGGTACGGTACCTCTGGCCTCTCTGAGGAGAGGGTGGAGGAGAGGGTGGAGGAGAGGGTGGAGGAGAGGTACGATACCTCTGACCTCTCTGAGGAGAGGGTGGAGGAGAGGGTGGAGGAGAGGTACGTTACCTCTGACCTCTCTGAGGAGAGGGTGGAGGAGAGGGTGGAGGAGAGGGAGGAGGAGAGGGAGGAGGAGAGGTACGGTACCACTGACCTCTCTGATGAGAGGGTGGAGGAGAGGGTGGAGGAGAGGTACGGTACCACTGACCTCTCTGAGGAGAGGGGGGAGGAGAGGGTGGAGGAGAGGGTGGAGGAGAGGGAGGAGGAGAGGTACGGTACCTCTGACCTCTCTGATGAGAGGGTGGAGGAGAGGGTGGAGGAGAGGGTGGAGGAGAGGGTGGAGGAGAGGTACGGTACCTCTGACCTCTCTGATGAGAGGGTGGAGGAGAGGGTGGAGGAGAGAGGTACGGTACCACTGACCTCTCTGATGAGAGGGTGGAGGAGAGGGTGGAGGAGAGGTACGGTACCACTGACCTCTCTGAGGAGAGGGGGGAGGAGAGGGTGGAGGAGAGGTACGGTACCACTGACCTCTCTGATGAGAGGGTGGAGGAGAGGGTGGAGGAGAGGGAGGAGGAGAGGGAGGAGGAGAGGTACGGTACCACTGACCTCTCTGATGAGAGGGTGGAGGAGAGGGTGGAGGAGAGGTACGGTACCACTGACCTCTCTGAGGAGAGGGGGGAGGAGAGGGTGGAGGAGAGGGTGGAGGAGAGGGAGGAGGAGAGGTACGGTACCTCTGACCTCTCTGATGAGAGGGTGGAGGAGAGGGTGGAGGAGAGGGTGGAGGAGAGGGTGGAGGAGAGGTACGGTACCTCTGACCTCTCTGATGAGAGGGTGGAGGAGAGGGTGGAGGAGAGAGGTACGGTACCACTGACCTCTCTGAGGAGAGGGTGGAGGAGAGGGTGGAGGAGAGAGGTACGGTACCACTGACCTCTCTGATGAGAGGGTGGAGGAGAGGGTGGAGGAGAGAGGTACGATACCACTGACCTCTCTGATGAGAGGGTGGAGGAGAGGGTGGAGGAGAGGGGGGAGGAGAGGGTGGAGGAGAGGGTGGAGGAGAGGGGGGAGGAGAGGTACGTGGTACCGCTGGCCTCTTTAAAAATATATATATATCCCACGATTTTGTAACGCATTTTTCACCCCTGTGTTAATCATCTAATGTGATCCTGGGCTCTACACACCCTCCACCAACCTAGTCCCCATAAATGGGGGACAAGGGGAGACCAACCTAGTCCCCCATATATGGGGGACAAGGGGAGAGCAACCTAGTCCCCATATATGGGGGACAAGGGGAGAGCAACCTAGTCCCCATATATGGGGGACAAGGGGAGACCAACCTAGTCCCCATATATGGGGGACAAGGGGAGAGCAACCTAGTCCCCATATATGGGGGACAAGGGGAGAGCAACGGACTTAACTCATGCTTCCTTCATGCCTGAGTGTCCCAAGTTGCTCCTTTACACCTGACAGGGGGGAGTTTCCCTGTTTGGACGTAGCGCGTGGAAGGAACACGTTAGTCCAACCAGTTCCTTTCCCCTCCATCAGGTGCCCCGGCTGGCCAGGGGGAGGCAGTGTAGAGACCAGGATTACCGCTCATGGCCTCTTTGATGAGAGGGTGGAGGAGAGGTGCACGGTACGGCGCGGAGTCTGCTGGCCACACGCCAATGTTTAGACACACAGAGGAAAACCCTCAGGGTTCTTGGAAGTCGGAGACGGTGGCACCAAGTGGACCCTTTCGGGTTCACTCACTGTCTGTCTGAGGTACACAGATGGATGAATGGACACTGAGGATTTTACTGTGCACTGTATAGCAGGGTAGCCCAGGACACACGCACGCACGCACGCACGCACGCACGCACGCATGCACGCACGCACACACACATAAATTATATGCACACATGCACACATTGCATGGCAACATGTTTGCTGCTCCTGTCGAGATTTACTACCAATAATAAATCACTTTGTTTGCACGCACCCGCACACACACACACACACACACACACACACACACACACACACACACACACACACACACACACACACACACGCACACACACGCATGTACACACACACACGGTTCACTCAGGGAGTAGAAATATGCCCAGCATTTTACCTTTGATCGTTGTGAAAATGAAGTGTTGTTTTAGCGATAATGGAAGCACCGCTCCACAAGGTACAATGACTGTCTGACTCATATCTCTCTCTCTCTCCCTCTCTCTCTCTCTCTCTCTAAGAATGTAACTGTATAATATATGAGATATGAAAAAAAAGGCCATTCTATTCAATGTACTCTGTTTGGTCCATCAAAGTGAGCGATGTACAGTATAAAAGCCAGCTTGACTTTTGGAATAAAGCAATAACCCATTTCTGTAAAGCAATAATGATTCACATAACAGTATACTGCCAGAAGGAGCTCAGATACACTAAATCATTTTGGTCGGGAACCCCTTTTGGTGTTATAGCGTCATGTCATGCTTTAGCTATTGCAAAATAGCAGATCTACAAGCTCATAGCGTGCCACCGAGTGGCGCGCTACGAGCTTGTAGGTCTGCTATTTTTGAAAAATCGAAGAACGACGTACTGACATTAGAAACATGGCTTTTTCAGAAAACTGTCAGGATGTAGAAGAACATTTTTAGAATCTGATCTCAGGTCAAAATACATTAAATACCTTTTATACCTTCACCTCAAAGCGTGCTATGATTCAACAACACATTGCATGTGGTAGTACGTACGGTATTTTGGAGTGGTGCACTGAGACATCATCTTGGCTGCTGGTGGTTAATATTTCAAACACAATTGTTTTAAGACCATTCACTTTCAGAAATCAGATCAGATCTCATGTATTGTATTGTGAAGGCTATATATAATCTCACACTAAAAACACACTTCCTATAAGAAGCAACCTTTACTTTATACCTTACACACTACAATGGCACTTCTCCATGTCATGTGACTCTGCGTTTGGTCACATGACACACAGCCCACCTTTGGGTCCTCTAGGTCAGTGGTTCCCAAAGTGGGGTCCGGGGACCCTCAGGGGTCCTTGAGGGAGTTCCAGGGGGTCCCCCAGAAAAATGATAGTTGGAACCAAATGGAACTCTGAGAGTGTACACCCATGGGGGGGTCACCCTTCTGTGTTAACAGTGTTTGGGACTTGATTTATTTTGTATTTGAAAATATTACGTTAGAAATGTTAGTTATTTACAATTACTTTAATAATTTAAAAGACTACACAGAATGTGGACAGTTATAATGATTTACTATGTTAAAGGTTTAAAACACCAGTTGGAAAAGAGCTGATCTACAAGCTTGAGGATGAGCTATTTTTCTGTCTATAGTCAAGCTTAAATGGTTACTTAATTTGAAGTTTGAGTTTAAAAGACTTAATTTATCATTGAATTGTTTAAGAGACATTTGATTGTTTAAAATACATGTATATATTGCTTAATAAAAATAATAATTGTTGAAAGGAAAACATTGAGTGATAAGTTGTCAAATAATTAGATAATATTATAATTTTGTTTGGCATTGTTGTTAACCTTTGTTTTTCTGTCTTCAAAGGTTTACAACCGTCAAGGATAATGAACTATAGTTAGTTAATTCACCAATCAGCAACATGATTAATGAACTAACCAACCAATCAGCAACATGATTAATGAACTAACCGACCAATCAGCAAAATGGAACAGTTGATTAATGAACTATAACCAACCAATCAGCAATATGATTAATGCACTAACTGGAAATCTTGAGTTCTCTCTCGTCTAATCCTTTTGGAGTTGAAGAGGAAATTAACTTGACAGCCAGTGGCGCCCCCTAGTGGCGCCCCCTAGTACCAATACTTGGAACTAGAGACCTGCGGATGAGCTTTTTTGTCCACGTTTGCATATTTACAATCTGCCCGTTATCCAACCGCACTGATTCATTATTCCAATTTATAAATCCGCAACCACCTGCGGATTGCGGGTGGTTGCGGATTGCGAGATTCTGTGCGTTTTAAAAGCTATAATAAGCCTATAGATGTAGATTTCTCCAAATCCACCCTAAACTGCGGTTAAGCGTGGAAACCGCGGCAACCCGCCATCCACAGGTCTCCAGTTGGAACACAGAGAGGTGCTATATCTATCAGCAATGTCTACTATTTCTATTTCAGCAGCGCTATATAGCACCAATACTTTAGAGGTGCTATATCGGTGTGTCTTGATACATAATAGAGTTGTTAAGCACTATTTCAGCAGCGCTATAGGACCAATACTTTAGAGGTGCTATATCGGTGTGTCTTGATAAATAAGTTGTTATAAGTCCCCCTTCAACGGCCGTGCCAGAAAGCATCAGGTTCTGGCAGCGTATCGCTGCGGGCCACCCAGAGAGAGACCCGTAAACCTGCTACTTCAAACAACCCCACTGATAGAATAACCCATTCTGACCTGAGATCAGATTCTAAAAATGTTCTTCTACATCCTGACAGTTTTCTGAAAAAGCTATATGTTTCCATGTCAGTCGTTCTTTGATTTAAAACACTAGCAGACCTACAAGCTCGTATCGCGCCACTCGGTGGCGCGCTATGAGCTTGTAGATCTGCTATTTTTCAATAGCTAAAGCATAACATAATGCTAACACCAAAAGGGGTTCCCGCCCAAAATGGAATAAATATACGGGATACTTTGAGAAGCTGAGAGCAGGTTGTTAGGAGAGAGGGAGAGCTCTGCAGGCTATTCAATAGAATACAATTTCACAGATTTTCCAGAAATGTTCAAACAATATCAATAAAAGCAATAGAAATAGCCGATTTACAAGTTCACAATGTGATGAGAGTCCCGCTGTGAGCTTGTAGATGTATTTTTAGTTGTTCTTGAGTGGTTAATAATGGGCTACTTTTCCACGTGGAGTTAAAAACTTCAATGTTGGTCTTTGAAATGTATAGTGGAGTGAAACTTTATCCAACAATACAAATACTCAAAAGTAAGCTATACAGATACTCCGATGTGTGTGTGTGTGTGTGTGTGTGTGTGTGTGTGTGTGTGTGTGTGTGTGTGTGTGTGTGTGTGTGTGCACATGCGTGCGTGCGTGCACAGATATTATTTGCATTGCAGCAGTCACATAGCAGTGATAATACACATACTGTAGTAGGCTATTAACAGAAGAAGCTATGCAAGTGCAATGCTTCCTGTATTTGTTCTTGTTGAACAAGCAGCTAGAATAAATACGTTTGCATAATATTCTACAGGTGAGTGTTTCTCAATGCCATGTTGCTGAAACACCCAATAAGGCATGGTGTATTGTTCAAAGGACACGTATGTATTACAATACCGGTATAGTACACTACACATTACATTACATTTACATAATACCTTCTTCAAATGTTATGTGGCCCCACATGGCCGAGTTCACAGGGCTCCCATCATCTGTCATCATTTACATGCCTATCAGTAGCGCACAGTACACTGGTTAGGTATAGGGCATGGGCACACAACTACAAATTATAAACTATAACACACCTATACTATAACACAGTACACTGGTTAGGTATACAGGGTCACTGGTTAGGTAGGTTATGGACTAGCCGCAATTTGCAATTTTTTTACAATGGGTTGAATCTAGAGTTGCAACAAGCTCCATCCACTTCCTATTCATCATTTTTGGTTTGCGATCTGGTTGTCTTAAATGACGTTAAACTCACCAACATTGCAGCTGCAGTCCAAGCTTGAATTATCCTCTTTCTTTCCTCTTTTTCATAAAAATCCCCCGTAGACATGTTATGTGATCCAAGTAGGACCCAAATGCGAGGACCCAAACAGAGGTTTGCAGGAGAGCAACACCATCAAACAAACAGACTTGGAACTCAGGTTTACAAGACAATGAAGAATAATCCAACAGAGAACACAACCAAACACAGGGTTTAAATATAGGCACAAGATTAACAGGACAACAGGTGAACTCAAATCAAATCAACACAAGGATTGGCTGAGGAAAAACAAGACACAGGTGAAACAAAGAACCAAAAATCAGGGAAGGTGAGACAAGGCAGGAAACCAACTACAAAGGAAAACAGGAAACACAAGGCATCACTTCAAAATAATATTCAAGAACACCATATAGCATAACTTCAGAAAAAGTTTCAAGAACAACAAAAACAACACACGGAAGGCAGATCGTGACAGTACAGCACTTGTCCCGACCGCAGAGCAGAGCAGAGAAAGGCTCGCTGGCTGCTCTGCTGTCTGCAGATAGACTGTTGTGCTCTCCGTGAGGAAAGCAAAGAACTATATCATCGTCATTGACATGCAGAAAAAGTAGGCTACTGTTTTCTTAGCTTTGTGACTGACCAATGAGAAGCAGATTGTATTGTCTGCAAGCCCATGTCATGTCAACAACACAGACAAGGCAGCTGTGCACGAGGTGAGTCCTGCAAATTAAATTGACCCAATATATTTTGTACAACCTAGCAAAGCATAAGATAATGGTTTGGAGAATAGGCTGGTCTCTCTTTTTACAAAAGAGTTCTTAAACTTTTTAATTTCAAGGACCCCCATAACTCTGAGAGTAAAACCAGATGGACCCATAAGAGTCCCATTTGATTCCATTTGTACAGTATCAGAGATAAAAGTTATAAAGGGTCCATTTGGTTCCATTTGTACTAGTACACTCTCAGAGTTACAGACCTGTAAGGGTCCATGATTTGGTTCCAGTCGTACACTCTCAGAGTTACAGACCTGTAAGGGTCCATTTGGGTCCATATGTTACACTCTCAGAGTTACAGACCTGTAAGGGTCCATTTGGGTCCATATGTTACACTCTCAGAGTTACAGACCTGTAAGGGTCCATTTGGGTCCATATGTTACACTCTCAGAGTTACAGACCTATAATGGGTCCATTTGGAACCCCCTCAAGGAACCATTAGGGTCCCTGGATCACACCTTTGAGAGCCACTGCTTTAAATAAATACATAACTAATATAGAGCATATTTGATCAAATTTAGGAGCCAAACTTTTTTGACAAATGAATTTAATTCAAACGCGCACGACACATGCACATCCACGACATGCATGCGCACGTGCACACGCACATGCACGCGCGCATGTGTTCTCTTTTTGGTAAT
>NC_137866.1:1404374-1429374 GCF_963924005.1 Protomyctophum bolini
TAGAAACTAGAAAGTACCCACTATATGCAAAATGTCCCATTTCAACTTATCTATTAAATACTTCAAAGTATAAGCATATAAGATTTCACATAAAATTGTATTGGAGTAAAAGTAATAAAGTATACACGATATTTGAATCAAGTCAAAGTATTGTAATCTCTCCAGTAAAGTACACATGCCTCAACATTGTACTTTAGACCCGAGGACGATTCTACAAATGTCTTCTAAATCCTGACAGTTTTCTGAAAACTTAAACACGAGTCCTGCAGTGTGTTCAACCACCTCAAATATACTTAGTACTTAGTTAAATATACTTAGTTACTTATAGTTTCCACCACTGGAGACCAGAGACAGGAGGAGGAGGAGGAGTGTGGGGGGCGGAGGGAGGGAGGGAGGGAGGGAGAGAAGGGAGGGAGGGAGAGAAAGTGAAGGGAGGGAGGGAGGGAGGGAGGGAGAGAGGGAAAGTGAAATGATGGAGGGAGGGAAGGAGGGAGGGAGAGAGGGAGAGAGGGAGGGAGGGAGGGAGAGAAGGGAGGGAGAGAAAGTGAAGGGATGGAGGGAGGGAGGGAAGGAGGGAGGGGAGGGAGGGAGGGAGGGAGGGAGGGAGGGAGGGAGGGAGAAGGGATGGACATTAAGGACGTTAAGCCTCAGTGAGACTGAAGCTGTTTGAGTCACAACCATTTAGTTTCCACTGAGAGAGAGTTTCACTTTGAAGTCTCAACGGAAAGTTTGAATCAGTGAATAAATTGATTGTCCCTCCAGTTTTTTTTTTTTGGCGCTGGAATGAAAAGCAGAAAGAAAACGAGGGATCAGACAAACTGTAGTCTTGCCAGACTGTTGCCTCTCGCAATTTCCAAACGCTTCCGTCATACAGTCTGGAGCAACGGAAGCTCTGATCATGAGTAAAATATAAATGCTTCCGTCATACAGTCTGGAGCAACGGAAGCTCTGATCATGAGTAAAATATAAATGCTTCCGTGGTACAGTCTGGAGCAACGGAAGCTCTGATCATGAGTAGATATAAATGCTTCCGTCGTACAGTCTGGAGCAACGGAAGTTCTGATCATGAGTAAAATATAAATGCTTCCGTCGTACAGTCTGGAGCAACGGAAGCTCTGATCACGAGTATGCTTCCGTCATACAGTCTGGAGCAACGGAAGCTCTGATCATGAGTAAAATAATTATAAATGCTTCCGTCATACAGTCTGGAGCAACGGAAGCTCTGATCATGAGTAAATATAAATGCTTCTGTCATACAGTCTGGAGCAACGGAAGCTCTGATCATGAGTAAAATATAAATGCTTCCGTCGTACAGTCTGGAGCAACGGAAGCTCTGATCATGAGTAAGATATAAATGCTTCCGTCGTACAGTCTGGAGCAACGGAAGTCTGATCATGAGTAAAATATAAATGCTTCCGTCGTACAGTCTGGAGCAACGGAAGCTCTGATCATGAGTAAAATATAAATGCTTCCGTCATACAGTCTGGAGCAACGGAAGCTCTGATCATGAGTAAAATATAAATGCTTCCGTCATACAGTCTGGAGCAACGGAAGCTCTGATCATGAGTAAAATATAAATGCTTCCGTCGTACAGTCTGGAGCAACGGAAGCTCTGATCATGAGTAAAATATAAATGCTTCCGTCATACAGTCTGGAGCAACGGAAGCTCTGATCATGAGTAAAATATAAATGCTTCCGTCGTACAGTCTGGAGCAACGGAAGTTCTGATCATGAGTAAAATATAAATGCTTCCGTCATACAGTCTGAGCAACGGAAGCTCTGATCATGAGTAAAATATAAATGCTTCCGTCATACAGTCTGGAGCAACGGAAGCTCTGATCATGAGTAAAATATAAATGCTTCCGTCGTACAGTCTGGAGCAACGGAAGTTCTGATCATGAGTAAAATATAAATGCTTCCGTCGTACAGTCTGGAGCAACGGAAGCTCTGATCACGAGTAAAATATAAATGTTGTGACTTTATATAATAATCAATCGATTACTTGCATGAGAGAGGGAGAGGTGCAGGTGGAGTAGCTGCTTTATATCAGACAGTTTGAGTTTGAATGGAGTTAAGAGGTATTGTCCAAGTCAAATTCCTTTCACCTATAATAACCACACCACACACATGAGAACGAACGGACAGGGTTTGTGATATAATGTGCTGAGTCATGTAACGGTATTATAGCAGGTTGTCTGTCAGACCCTGCACGGACCCTGGAGAGACCATCCATCTAACTGGACCCCTGGGTGGTCCCTCTCTCTCTCTCTCTCTCTCTCTCTCTCTCTCTCTCTGTCTCTCCCCCCTCCCTCCATTCTCCTTAATTTCCTTGCGTCGTTCTTCATCGGCCTCTCTCGTACACCTCCCTTTTAACCCGTTGGGGGGGGGGGGGGGGGGGGGCATCGAGGGTGTGTCCCTCGCCTCGCCTGGCATTCCTTATTGTAATAATAATAATAATCATAATTGTAACTCTGATAAGAGACAGCTTTTCTGTTCTCTCTTGCTGTTCTCCTCTGCCTCGCCTCTCTCTCTCTCTCTCTCTCTCTCTGATGTCTCTCGCCCCTCTCTCTAAGCACTCCAGTGAGAGATGTGGAGGATCCTCAAACTGATAAACACCAGTCAAGGGAGAGGGAAAGCAGAGAGGGGGCGTGGCCCCTTTAAAAGCACATCAAAGGCCCGGGCAGGGAGCCACACACACACACACACACACACACACACACACAAAGTACCGTCCGCGCATGTGGACAAACACGCACGCACGCACACACATGTATACACGCACACCCATATACATACAAATATACTTATTTCACACACAAAGCTATAAGTGTGCGCGCACACATGTTGGGGGCCACAATACCACAGGACAGGTGGACCCTCTGTCTCTGTCTCTGTCTGTCTCTCTCTCTCTCTCTCTCTGCATGGGCCCTCAGGAGCCAGCTAGGCTAGGCTGAGAGATATGGGGGAGCCGGGCCCTTCTTGTGAGGGTGGGGGCGGTGTGGACTGGTTCAGGATGAGGGGGGTGGGGGGGGGGGGGGGGGGGGGGGGGAGGAGTCATTGAGGATAAAGGAGGAGGGGGAGGAGGGAGATAAGTCTTCTTGGCGGCCCACGACATAAATCACACACAGGGAGACATGACGGCAGGACACTGACCAGGACTGATAACACTCCACACACACACACACACACACACACACACACACACCACACACACACACACACACACTCGCACACACACACACACACACACACACACACACACACACACAGGGGTCGGGTGAGCAAAGTGAGAATAGAGATTAGTGCCAAAGAGGCCCGTTAGAGTGACCCTAAAAGATCATTTATATACTTCTCCATACATCCATGGAGCGCTCACCACAAATACCATGACGTATTGACAGGGACGTGCAGAGTGTTAGAGAGGTGAATACCATGACGTATTGACAGGGACGTGCAGCGTGTTAGAGAGGTGAATACCATGACGTCTACAAGCTCTGTAGAGCTTGTAGATCAGCTATTTTCGGGGGGCAACCCAGCACTCTTTAGCTAGTGGAGTACAGTACAGTACAGTACAGTACAGTACAGTATGGTGTACACTACAGTATATGGTGTAACGACATGGATTTAGAGACACATTTGATCAACGCAAAATGCTGCTGTGTTGAAGTTCAGGAGACTTTGGAAATGAACACAATGCTCCTTGCCACTGATCTGTATAGCACTTTGGTCAACCTTGGTTGTTTTTAAACGTGCTATAGTTTAACTGAGGTTAAGGTTATAGGAATAACTTATAGGTTAGGTTTAACCGTTTAAGCATAATTTACTTAGGTTACTTTAGGAATACCAGGCTGTACGTCCGGGGCGAGTTGGTAAAGGGCGAGTCGTTTGGTTTTCTCTTTAGGCCTATATATAAATCTTATCCCATTCTGACCGGGCACCCATTTTGGTGTTAGCATCATGTTTTGCTTTACCTATTGAAAAATAGCAGATCTACAAGCTCATAGCGCGCCACCGAGTGGCGCGATACGAGCTTGTAGGTCTGCTATTTTTGAAAAATTCGAAGAACGACTGACATTTTTAGAATCTGATCTCAGGTCAGAATGGGTTCATCAGACCAGTGTGTGTCCAGTGGAAACCTCGTATGAATCTGATCTCAGGTCAGAATGGGTTATACATCGTCATATAAACGGGTGAAATCTCCAGGGCAGGGAGTGGATGGCATTGTTACTCACAATACTCACTTCCAAGAGTGGAAAAAGTACATTCTTTACTCAAGTAAAAGTATATCAATACTGCACTGTGGATGTACTCTGTTACAAGTATAGAAGTACCGTGTTCGAAATGTACTCGAGTGACAGTACAAATGTATCTGCATGATCAAAATGTACTTACACACACTTTGCCCTATGTATGCAGAGAAGTCCGTTTTCACAGACCATCAAAACCGAACGAAGGTATTTACACAGTAAACTGGGCATGTTGGCCCTATAGGTCCTCACACCTCTGGGCAGGGTTGGCCCTTGGTCCACACACCTCTGCAGTCCTGCTCTGACTGACTGGCAGTGGGAAGTCTCCCTACTTATATAGGCTAAGCCCCTCCCACGGACCATAGCCCCTCCCACGGACCATACCAACCCTAAATTGATTCCACAATTACTTCTCAATGTCCAGAGACACCACATTTCACCTATACATTTAAAGTGTTACAAAATATTCAACCCATTACATAATATACACAATGATAAATCAGAGTACTCTAAACAAACCCTCATACTGTTGGTATGTCCGCCCCCCCCCCCACACCCCACAGCTGGTAGTTGCTCCCTACAATGGAGTCAACCAATTATCAATCAACTTGAATCAAGCATCAAACAAAATATAAAGTCCAACAAATGTAACTCTCAGCAATAATTCAGAGTTCAATTCAGTGTCAGTGGCACGGTGAACTAACTGTCACATATAGGCCTATACTCATTATCCAGAAGTTTTCAAATGTGAAAAAGAAAAAGTCAAAGAATATTTTGAACATATATCCGATCTACAAGCTCACGATGCGTCGCGTCATGACGCATTGTGAGCTTGTAGATCGGCTATGTTATAAAGAAGCCGAAATGTATAGTGTGGTTAATGCATGTTTTGTAATAGAATCAAAATCTACGAAGTAACTAAAGTTGTAAAAGTATAATATCTGAGATGTAGTGCATGGAGTAGAAGTAAAGTACAGACAATTTGACATACTCAAGTAGTAAGTACAACTACCTCAACATTGTACTTATTGCGAAAGCAGTGAGCACTTACTATGAGACCTAGCAGATCATGTCTGTCTGTCTGTGTGTCTGTCTGTCTGTCTGTCTGTCTGTCTGTCTGTCCCGCTATCCAAATATGGAGTGTGTTGCATCAGCAATCACTCAGCTCCATATATGGGCACAAAAGGGGCCAGGTCCACTCAGCTCCATATATGGGCACAAAAGGGGCCAGTGATTTGTTTGTTGTGGACCTGGCCCCTTTTGTGCCCATATATGGAGCTGAGTGACACTAATTCGTAATTTATTCTAATTGTTATTGCAATTTACGATCTGCGTTCGCTTCCCGCGTTCGCGCGTCTTACTCGTAAGTACATACAGTACGTATAAGTACGTGTTCTTTCCACCACTGTATAGCAGTAGTAAAAAAAAACCACTCATGATCTAATTTTCCTTAAAGATATATTATCTGTGAGGCGACGAGGAGCTCTGGGGAAACGGCTGCTGATTGATGGGGACGCTCAGCGTTAATTGGCTTATGATGACCCCAGGCCGTTTCTGATTGGCTTATGACGACCCCAGGCCGTTTCTGATTGGCTTATGACGACCCCAGGCTGTTTCTGATTGGCTTATGACGACCCCAGGCCGTTTCTGATTGGCTTATGACGACCCCAGGCTGTTTCTGATTGGCTTATGACGACCCCAGGCCGTTTCTGCAGAAATATTTTGACAGTAATTTATGTGACGCTGATCATCCGCAGCACTTTAACCCATTCTGACCTGAGATCAGCTTCTAAAAAAATGTTCTTCTACATCCTGACAGTTTTCTGAAAAAGCTACGTTTCTAATATGTCAGTCGTTCTTCGATTTTTTTCAAAAATAGCAGACCTACAAGCTCGTAGCGCGCCACTCGGTGGCGTGCTACGAGCTTGTAGATCTGCTATTTTTCAATAGCTAAAGCATGGCATAGTGCTAACAGCAAAATGGGTTCCCGCCCAAAAGGGGTTAACGTATGACAGGCACTCCGTTTTCAAAAAACACATTCTTGAAATATTCATACGTGTGTCACGTTGGTGTCGGGCAGAGCTTAAGTAATTGCTAGCAGCTGTTTTTGAACTGCTTGATGGATAGCCAAAGATGTATATGGTATTATTATTATTATTATTATTATTATTATAGTGGAATAAAATGTAAGTAATGCCGGAGAAGTTACATACTTGTTGTGATTGGCAGTCTGTCAGGCTTCTATCCCACGTAAGGGGGAACTGCCCGTAGATCCGAAGTCCCGTTAGTCCGAACATGCACTGCTCCCGTTAGTCCGAACATGCACTGCTCCCGTTAGTCCGAACATGCACTGCTCCCGTTAGTCCGAACATGCACTGCTCCCGTTAGTCCGAACATGCACTGCTCCCGTTCCCGTTAGTCCGAACATGCACTGCTCCCGTTCCCGTTAGTCCGAACATGCACTGCTCCCGTCCCGTTAGTCCGAACATGCACTGCTCCCGTGCTTGCGGTTAGGTTTAGGTTTCAGGGTTAGAGATAGGGATAGTCATTTCGGAACAATGAACCTTCTGACTAATGACATCCAAAATGCAGAACTCACGGACACAAGGAATAAACTTAAAGTCTTTACTTGGAAAAAGTATACAAATCAGGTACACCTTACAAGGCAAGAATAAATGAAGGCACAAGGCAGAGCAAAGTGATAAACCAACAACCACATGAGAGCATCAAGGACTATATATATATATATATATATATATATATATATATATATATAGACTATAGGTTCATTAGGGAGCAGGTGAGCTGAGACACACAGGTGGGCCCAGGTAGTCATCAGGGCAGTGGATGAGTGGGTGTGGCACAGACTGTGGCCAGGGCTGTGACACAGTCATGTCAGTGATAAACACCATCTCTCTCTCTCTCTCTCTCTCTCTCTCTCTGCAAGCAAAGCGAGTGCCTACTGTACACATACTGTAAACGGTAAACACCTAAAGGTCTAGTAGGCGTTGTGAATAAATAAAGAGAATATTTCACATCAGGCTGTTAATAATTGATGCCTCATTCATTTCACACACAGGCTCATGCATTCATTTGCTGTATACAAGTAGTCTATATAGTTCAGAATCAAAATGGTGGTGACTTTATAGCGCAGTGGATTCTGACGTAAAGCAGCTCATTCTGAGTGATTCATTGAGTGATTCATTGAGTGATTCATTGAGTGATTCATTGAGTGATTCATTGAGTGATTCATTCATGAGTGATACATGCGCACTTGTCTCAGAAAGACAGATCTCTCCCATGTTCTCTCTCTCTCTCTCTCTCTCTCTCTCTCTCTCTCTCTCTCTCTCAGCCTCTCTCTCTCTCAGCTTCTGTAGCCGATATATATATATATATGTATATATATATATATATATACATATATATATATATATATATATATATGTATATATATATATATATATATATATATATATATATATATATATATAATCTTGCTTATATTCGGGCACAGGGGAAAGAATGGAGGACGCGTAAACTGTTTGACTGCCCGAGGGTTTCAGCTGCGAGGCTTAAATGAACTGTTTATCCCTGTGGCTAATTCGTTACGAAAACCAAACGTCGCTTTGTATACCCAAACGCCCTCCGTCTTCGGTGGCTGCGCGGGACCCCTAGATGGGGCCCCTAGATGGGCCCCTAGATGGGCCCCTTGACGGCCCCTACATCACTGCGACAGGCGTCGAGAGTCGAATGTGGCACTGAGAGGATTTTAATGACGCGATGCATCACATTTACAGCCTATGATTTCATCAACATTGTTTTCCCCCCCTAAAACGTTAAGCCTTCGGCCCCTGAGATTTCTATCTTTAACTTTGTGCAATAATTATAATTTTGCCAAGTTCTTGTCTGTGAGTTTCACACATTGGTTGTTTAACCCATTCTGACCGGGCACCCATTTTGGTGTTGGCATCATGTTATGCTTTAGCTATTGAAAAATAGCAGATCTACAAGCTCATATCGCGCCACCGAGTGGCGCGATACGAGCTTGTAGGTCTGCTATTTTTGAAAAATTCGAAGAACGACTGACATTTTTAGAATCTGTTCTCAGGTCAGAATGGGTTCATCAGACCAGTGTGTGTCCCGTGGAAACCTCGTATGAATCTGATCTCAGGTCAGAATGGGTTAATGGCTCACACTTAAATGTTGTGTTTGAAATTATATGATTGGAATCTTGTGACGTTTTCTCACCATATAGTGTGAATTGTTACAGTAATATAAACGTGTCCATGACAGCCACACAACCACAGTTGGACCCATTCTGGTGTTAGCATCATGTTATGCTTTAGCTATTGAAAAAAATAGCAGATCTACAAGCTCATAGCGCGCCACCGAGTGGCGCGCTACGAGCTTGTAGGTCTGCTATTTTTGAACGAACGACTGACATAATAGAAACATATATTTTTCAGAAAACTGTCAGGATGTATATAGAAGACATTTCTATAGAATCTGATCTCAGGTCAGAATGGGTTAACTGCATGTGTCAAGTCCCAACTCCGCTGCCATGAAGCAGAGATTGTAGATTCCGTGTAGCCTCATGCCTTACGTCTGAACCCTAAACCCTCAGTCCCCTCGTGGGCAGCACTTATCAGGAGGCTGGCGTGACGTCAGGCTCTGTGGCTCCTGAGGCTCCGACATGGAAAAGCCTCTCAGAGGGACATGAAAGCAACGCAGACACAGGAATGAGTTGAGTTGAGCTGCTGGCCAGACTTACAGTCTTCAACTGCTGGAGAGAGAGAGAGAGAGATAGCGCCGCGCACTGTGGCTGGATGGGCGAGCTGCGCGTGAGGTGGCTGGACCCTCCCCCCCCACCCCTCTACCCCTCCTCCTCCACCCCTCCCCTCCTCCTCCCCCCACCCCTCTACCCCTCCACCCCCCCTCTACCCCTCCTCCACCCCTCCTCCTCCTCCCCCCACCCCTCTACCCCTCCACCCCCCCTCTACCCCTCCTCTCCTCCTCCACCCCCCTCTTTCACAAACCCAGAAGATGACGAGGACGGCTGGTATTTGGTAGATGGCACGTATATGCACGCCTCAGCACGGAACTGAAGTGCATGCGCATGTGCACTGCACGTGCACACTGCCACACAGACGTATACGCTCATACGCACACTCACACACGAGCACGCACGCACGCACGCACGCACGCACGCACGCACGCACGCACGCACGCACGCACGCACGCACGCACGCACGCACGCACGCACACACACACACACACACACACACACACATAAGCACGCACATGCACGCACGCACACACACACACACACACACACTCACGCATACACACATTATGAATTACTACACTGAGGACAGCAACATTTTACGATGGAAATATTACCCATTTTTACTTAAAATGTTTGCATTTGTGGTGCACAAAACTGGCTTCGCAATAAATTAGGCATAAACTCGAACTCTCACCCAGTGTTTCCCAAAGTGGGGTCCGGGACCCCTATAGGGGTCCCCGGACATATCTTTTCAAATGGGGGGCCGCGGGCTAATTAGTGACAAGTTGGGGGTCCTTGGGCACCGGGGCCGTCCCCCTGGGCACCGGGGTCTGCTCCCTGTCCCCCTGGGCACCGGGGCCGTCCCCCTGGGCACCGGGGTCTGCTCCCTGTCCCCCTGGGCACCGGGGCCGTCCCCCTGGGCACCGGGGTCTGCTCCCTGTCAGATTGAGTGGTCTTATCTTCCCCAAACATTTACTTAACCCTTTGTCTTACTAGACCCAGGACAATGAGACAGGCATGAGGAAACCCAGCGCACACACACACACACACACACACACACACACACACACACACACACGCACGCACGCACGCACACACACACACACACACACACACACACACACACACACACACACACACACACACACACACACACACACACACACACACACACACACACACACACACACACACACACACACACACACACACACTCGCAGTTGCTACATAGTGGGGACGTATGACTAGAACCTCCCATGTGGGAACACCCCTTTCTAGACATGGTACGCCTGTGAAAAAAATCAGGCTTGATCAGAAAAAAATCAGGAACAAGAATCTGACATTAAATTAGTAATATTCAATACTTTTTCCCCCAGACATGACTGGGTCCTCCCATTTGGGGACTTGTCAGATATTGTTATTTTTGTGGGGACACCATAACACACTTTCAGAATTTAACATCTTGGTGGGGACACCATAACACACTTTCAGATCTTAACATCTTTGTGGGTACACCATAACACACTTTCAGATCTTAATTTTTGTGGGGACACCATAACACACTTTCGGATCTTAACATCTTTGTGGGTACACCATAGTGGGGACACCTTAACACACTATCAGATCTTAACATCTTTGTGGGTACACCATAACACACTTTCAGATCTTAACATCTTTGTGGGTACACCATAACAGTTTCAGATGTTACCAACGTTATGGATATTCAACTGTCATAGACCTCCCTCTATGGTTTGCGATATCTGGGGTCCCCTTGCCAACCAAGAACTTGAAAAATGGAACAAACACCAAACCGAAACTGCACACATAACTCTGCAAATCCATTCTCTGCACCCAAAGAAAAACAACAAACAGTTCTCTCTGCCTACAAAGCAACAAGGGTGCCAATATTTGGTTCTATTGTGAATCAGCAACCTTTCATAGGCGGAAATCCCTACCTTCCCAAGTTAATCCAGCTCCACTGTCTACCTACATTTTGGATTTCAATCATATTTGCACATATCAGGTCCTTGTGCTAAACCCCTTACTCCTTTTTTTTACTATTTTGAAAAACATGAAGATCAAGACACTGACCTCGGATAGCCATACATGGAGAAGACTAGATCTGCATATATGCCGGCCAGCAACTCTACATCTGACCTCAAACCCTTAGATCTCCATATATGGAGCTGACCTGTTCTGACATGTTTATTCATCCCCACTCATACTTCCTCTTCGATGTCTCCCTGTCCATTCAAACTCTAGATGGGAAGTTATTATACTCGATGCTTCGCTTTTGCTATTTTAGTCCTCTGGCTGTCATACACACGTGTGATGTGAGCAGCTGATTGAATGCTCAATGGCATCTTTATGTAATTACTAAGGTAATAAGTGATTGGTACTTACTTACGTGCCTTTGACACTTGACACTTATTCTGATTCTTATTCTGAATATGAAGTGGCTGGGTAAATAGTAAATACATGGTACTAAATTGTATTCCCTTATAGTCTCCACCAGGCCGGAATGCATGACCGAGACTGTTTTGCACCCTGTCCGCCCATCCAGGTTATATTCACTAAACAAAACGGGTCTTTCAGATTTGTCATATTCCATCCTCATTGGCTAAGATTGGCTTCCAGCCCACTATAACCTGTCATTGATCTGGCCTGTACTCAAGGATTCAAACCTGGGTCTCAAATCCAAATGGATTTCCCTGTGATTCAAGGGAGATAGTTACATTTTAAGGTATTAGGCTGAGGTTGTGAGACAACAGCTACACTTGGAGCATGCCTACTGGAAGAAATACAACAATGTGGGAACACAGCACCAAGATGTGTGTACTGTTGTGATAGAAGGCTAGAGAATGGATTACAACCACCCTATGGACCACTAGCACTGCGTATGTAAACAGATCTGCTACCTTTAAACACATTTCAAATCTACTTAAATCATTGAGGAAAGATGCAGCTTTGTCAAAAAGATTGCGGATGAGGACCCAAATGCAGGCGACAGTAGGCAGAGCAATAAACTTAGAAGGATTTATTAATCAAACTGAGGTTCTTCCATAAACAGGGCAAAGAAGGCATGACAAAACACAGAAACCATACAGGAACTCACACCACAGGGAACTACGAAACAACAAGAACAATATGCAAACACAGGACTTAAATACACACAGGATAACAGGTCACAGGTGGAACCAAAATACAATAAACATTAGGATAGGCTGGGGGACTAAAATGACACAGGTGGAAACACTGACAAATTACAAGGCAGGAACACTAGGCACAAATACTACAAAAAGAAACAAACCAACAGTCAGGAACACATGAGCAAATACATACAAAACATACTGAAATCAGTGAAATGACAGAAATACATCCAGAAGTCCAATATCAAATAAGGACAGTCAAAGTTCACAGTCCGAGGAGCGGACTGCGACATAAACTTAACGCAGGCACATAGGCAACAATTAAACTGAGGCTAAAGCGTAGCAGCATAGATATAGGGGTTCCAATTTAATGGAGCTAGATACTGAGAAGATACTACTAGACATGATACTGAGAAGATACTAGACAAGATACTACTGACATGATTCTGCTGACAAGATACTGACATGTTACTAGACATGATATATACAATGAATGTCAATGATACTGACATTATACTGACCATGATATTGACATGATACGAGACAACTGACAACCTGTTACAGCACAGTAGTGTTCCTCCCAACCTCTCCGTCAGTGGCTTCTCCTCTCCTCACGAGGTCAAGCACAGGTATCATGTTTTTTAACACTAGAAGGTCTGAAATAAAATCAGCTAAAGTTGCATGTGCTTAAATTCACATTTAGATTTTTTTTCAGATGTCAAGATTTTCTGAGATGATAGAATGGTGATGGATGATGATGCTCTTCTGAAAGCTTCATGGGCAAAGATAATCAACTTAAAAATAATTTAAAAAACGGTCAAAATTACCTCTCAGACCTTCTAGTGTTAAGGAATCTATACAGACTTGTAATGTCCCAGGCAAACGTGACTGTGACAGGTGTCTGGAATCAGAGCCAGCCCTTACAAAGAGAGATTGGAAAGCTATAAAATTTTATGTCCATAACAAAATTACATCCCTAAAGAAGAAGATGTAGAAAACTTTACGGCTGCATTCACACTGTTAAAGTGCCTCTCCACGGCTTCTTTCTCTTCTGGTTCCCATTTCCGAGCTAAAAGAGAAATGAATAACAGATTAGTGTATTATAAGGTAATCGTTTTAGCCTAAAAGCTACAATTATTTCTACCACTGACTATAGATCCGGATTTGGCCATTTTAGTCATGTTACTGTGTTTAACAACTGATTTTGTAATTAATCACCATGTTCCGATTAATAGCTGCCAAAATTAGTACAGTAGGAAAACTGAGCACCCAGTGCTAAGGAAGCTACCAGAGGACACGCACCTGTTGTACCTCTCAAATTGATAAATATGACAGCTGTAAAGTGGATAGTTTAACACGAGCACGAAAAGAACCTCCAGGATATAACATTAAACAAACTGACAAAATGTTAGCCTTTAAGAAACAAAGTAATGTTGAACAGGGATAACGAGCCCCCGCCAGTTAATCACAAAAAAACCCCAACCAAACGCTATTTTGTACTTTGACAGACAGACCCAGCCAGGGACCCAGGGACACAAAGCTGTTGCACCACTCAAAATATCCTTACCTCTTTTTGGCTCCTTCTGTCCGGCTCCTGCTGGTGCCGACCCACTCCGTTTAGCAACTGTGGAATGACAAGTAGAACATTCTGTTAAGTGCCACAGGTAGGCTAGGTAAAGCTACAGGCGTTGATTCTCCTAAGGTACTCTGGTGCAAAATGACACATGCCACAGACTGACCGACAAAGCCACTTGTACGCTAGGACCTGGCTGAGGGAAAATAAAAGTAAAACCCTGTCCAATATCCTTACCTCCTGTTGGCTCCGTCTCCCCATCTTGCGCGGATCCACTCAGGTCAGCAACTATAGAATGACAAGTCAAATATTATGTAACTAGATGTGCTAGAGATGATCGTGTCTGCTGTCTCTCCCTGTAATATCTGTGTGTCAATTACAAATGGCGACAGTTGTTAAAGGTTTGGCTGCCTCCAAGCTAATGACTGTGAGAACCAGACAACTGGCAGGAACAGTTTATAGTTTAAACAGTTTAGGATAGGCAGATAGAGTTGGGGTGCTGTAAAGGTGCAACAAGATGTGGAGATGTAATGATTAAAGCACATACCTTCCGTAATCTCCTCAAATGTGTCCTGACTGGCCTCAAGAGCGGCGTCCCCCTCAAGCGCGTCCTCCTCAGCATAGGCCTCTTCATTTTCGGATTTGGATGACAGAACGTACTCCCCCTCTGCCGATAAAAGTTAATGTGACGGTGATAGTGATTGGTTTGAGGATGTGGCCACAGAGTGTGACACCATAGAGAGACCTGTCCAACTTTCGAGAGACAGGGAAGTGGTAGTAACACCCAAAACGCTTGCGTGTAGTAACACCCAAAACGCTGTCCTTAAAGCCTCTGTGATTATTCCTGCTGTCGGAAAAAAAGCCGATGGATCTCGGAAATACAGTAAACGTCACTTCTGTGTCTTTTGTGAGATGCCAATGTTGAAATTGTCAAGGCATTTGGAGACTGTTCACCGCAAGGAGTTTGAGGTTGTAAAGGCATTCAGCTTTCCGAAGAATTCAAAAGAAAGGCGACTACATATAGATCTACTCCGAAACAGAGGCAACTTCGCACACAATATCGAAGTCTTAAAAACAGGCACAGGGACACTGGTCGCAAGCAAGCAGCCAAAACAAGATTTGACTGCCCAAGAGTACATGCATTGTGTCTACTGCCAAGGGTTGATGACCAGATCTGCACTGTGGAGACACATGAAGAACTGCAAATTTATCAAACCAGACGTAAAGCGACAACCTGGAAAAAAGAGAGTACAAATGTTGTGTGCGTTTGCTGAACCCATCCCCGATGGGGTGTCCACTGATGTCTGGGATGTCTTGAGTAGAATGAAACAGGATCAAATCGCAGATGCAGCCAAAAAAGACTGGTGTATTCTCGAGTTGGCTAAGTCCCTCTACAAGAAGCACGGATCCGACCCCGCAAAATATGACTACATCCGGCAAAAGTTGAGGGAGCTGGGGAGACCCTGTTGGAGGGAAAGTTGAATAACCCTCTGGTCCTGCCTCTGACAGAAGATGTCAAAACGTTACACGACTTCCTGCAGGAGAAGCAGCACCAGTACATTGAGGACCTCAAGTCTACGTCGTCGATGGAGAACTGGAAGAAACTGTCCAAGGTCACTCAAGCTCTGGTTCTGCTTTTCAACCGTCGCAGACAAGGGAAGACGAACAAAGTTCAGCTCACATCATTCTTGTCAAGAGACAAATCATCCACTCATGAGGACATCAACTACGCTCTCTCTGAGTTTGAGATAAAGCTGTGCAGTCACTTCTCCAGAATTGAAACTAGAGGAAAGAATGGCAGGATGGTGCCCATTCTCCTAAGTCCGTCAATGTTGGAATCACTTGTCTGTCTCTGTGAATGCAGAAAGGAATGTGGCGTCCTCGACGATAACCGCTATCTATTCGCCGTACCAGGCGCCATGTCTTTCTATCGCTCGAGTGCTCTTCTCCGAGAGTACAGCAATCTGTGTGGCCTCAAGAATCCACAGGCAATTACATCTACCAAACTGCGGAAACATTTGGCAACTCTGTCCACAGTTCTGAACCTTAGGGAAACTGAGATGGGGCAGCTAGCTGATTTCATGGGACACAGCATCAGAGTACATAGCAAGTTTTATAGGTTACCAGAGAAGACCCTTCAGCTCGCGAGGATCAGCAAGGTGCTGATTGCCATGGAGCAGGGACGAGTTGGTGATCTCCAAGGGAAGAACCTGGACGAAATCCACATTGATCCAAATGGTATGGAGTTTCTGCTGTATTAACCCCTTTTGGTGTTGTATCCATTATGCTATACTTTAGCTGTTGAAAAATAGCAGATGTACAAGCTCATAGTGCTGCTGTGAAAAGCTATGAGCTTGTGTGTGTGTGTATATATATATATATGCCATTTTATAAAATTCTTGAAAATGTGGCTCAAATCTTTGAATATATATTCTTTCAGAGCAAACGTTTAACCCTAGCGCTGTATTTTATACCCTCTTGTTTCCGACAGCAGGAATAATCACAGAGGCTCTAAGGACAGCGTTTTGGGTGTTACTACACCCAAGCGTTTTGGGTGTTACTACCACTTCCCTGTCTCTCGAAAGTTGGACGTTCTGTCATCCAAAGAAGACTGATCGGTGTCCAAATCTTCATCTGATAAATCTTGGGGCAGGCTGGGGGGAAGACTATTGTGCTGTAACAGGTTGTCAGTTGTCTCGTTGTCAAGGGAGACGGGCACAGGACTGGGCGGGCGCAGAGGAGGTGGAGGCCAGAGAGAAGAGGCTACTGGAGGGCATGGGGGCAGCGTCATCCAGCCAGTTGAGTGGCGACTTGCTGGTCGAATGATCTACAGGGAAGAGAGGACAAGAGCAAAGATTAGTATAGGAATAATGATATAATAATAATAATAATGATATCATAACACTATGAACACAATCCCTGTTACCTTCGTGAGGAGAGGAGAAGCCACTGACGGAGAGGTTGGGAGAACACTACTGTGCTGTAACAGGTTGTCAGTTGTCTCGTTGTCAAGGGAGACGGGCACAGGACTGGGCGGGCGCAGAGGAGGTGGAGGGCAGAGCCGCAGACATGGGTTTCACCTTCTGCAAGAGAGGACAAGAGATCCAGTATAAGTCATTTTACACTTGGTCGCATGCTGAAAATAGCAGATCTACAATCTCACAATACGTCACAGCGCGACACGTGAACTTGTAGATCTGCCATTTTCAGCAAGTATAAAATCAGCCATTATGACGCCACCAAGGCCTGCCAAAAAACATTTAGTCGACTAAATAAACTGTTGATATAGTAGACTAGAAATCGCATGACATTTAGTCGACTGCAATTAGACTAAACATTCCAGGTAACTAAAATGTGACTAAAACTAAATGAAAACTACTCAAGAGACTTTTCACATCCTACCCGGTTTGCATTTAACCACCTCCGCAACAGTCCGTCCATCTTGCTAGTACTTCTACTCCAACATTAAACTGAAAAACAAAACACACACAGTCACCCCCACATACTCCTACTCCACTTTATAAGACTTCTCCACTTCTTATAAACTTTATAAGAACAGGATTATTTTGTTGGGCAGTAAACACTCCAAGGAGCTGTGTGTGACATCACCTTCATGCGGAAGCTAATTTAGCTAAGATAGGTATACGTCAGGGGTGGGCAATTATTTTTCCCAAGGGGCCAAATGAGAAACAGAAAATATTTTGGAGGGCCGGGCCAAAAGGCTGAACTTAATTATGCATAATATCAAATTTATTTCTATATAAATAGCAGTAAATGGCATTGTTTGGCAAAGCAATGGTAAACTAAATGTGAAACATTTGACCCAAATTATAGGCAGAGTGACTATTTTACATCATGATGATGTACAATAAGATCACCCCTCACTTCACATGGGTGTGATTTTTTTACTTTCTACTTTCTACGTTTCCTTTCCCAGTTGAAAACTATGTTTTTGTTTAAGTTACAAGTCCTGTAAATACTAGCATTTTCTTTTAACAATGAGAACATTAGAGGTAGCTCTCTTAATAGTTCCATTCAGAGGACACTGGAGGTGCCACTTTCACAACCCATGGTGCGCTGCTTACTATCGAGAGATGAGTGTTAAGTCACAACCATTAAACAATAACGTTCTGAAAACAATAATAAGCCAACCAGTAATGGTATTGTTGAGACTTGGCAGCCTGGCAGGCGCTGTATGTTGATGTGTGCACGTTCGTTCTGCCAGATTTACTTTGTGGTACAACGGTGTCGATCGACTCGTGTGCCGAAAACAGACGATCCACAAGCTCACGGCGCACCGCCCAAGCTTTCTGAACTTCAGAAGCATGCAACATTCTGGGCGCAACAACGCCATACGGCAGCATCTTAACTTTATTGGCGAGGCGGGTTAAATAAAGCAATGAAGCATAATGGGATTTAACTTGTCCTCCTGCAAGGGAGTTTGGTAATCAAAGCATGCGCCTAAATAAAAGCGATGCTTTTACCCATAAGGTAATTAGAAAGTATGTTTTATTTTCGGATTATCAAGTAATCTTTCACGGGCCGTACAATGCCCAGGCGTTCATATCCATTAGCACTGGTTAGCTGTAGGGATGTTGCACACATGCCTAAAATTGCTCTTATTTGCGCCGCCCAGCTTGTCACACTTCAGGCTGCATGAACAGCGCTCTGGCTCTGTTTTCTGCCCCCTCAATGTCCCCGTTCTCTGTTGTATTTCAATGGCTAGTTGGCGACAAGCCTACAACGGTAGCGTTGCAGTAGTCAAAACGTAAGCGAGTGACAGGCTGACAGCGAGACGAGATTAACACATGTCGATCGTATCAATGCAGAGACCTACATTATTAAATCCATTATTGGCCATTTGGCCTGGAGGGAGAACGTTTACAGCCGCTGTCGCTTCCTCCTCAACCTCCTCCTCGAGTCCCCACACTGGCACGGTAGTTACGGCTATCAAGTTAGCCATGTGCTATCGATGTTTGAGGGTTTTCTCGTCAGCGAAATGTCAACAAACAGAACACGTACGGTGACATGCATGCTGATCTTCCTTAATAATAAAAAAAGGCTTAGCCCATGCGTCCAGTGGCTTTATAGGTATAACTTGCTCAGATCTGGACTGGATTTATTTATGTTTTGGACTAGGTACTGTAGACGCGCAGATGCGATGCGTTGTTTATTGATGATTAAGCCTACAACAATTTATTTATATTGTTAAATGTTGCTTTTTAGTTTGTCTTTTAAAAAGGAGCATATATAAATGTATACCATTCGTCTACCAACTTTAATTATAAACAAGAAGGTGGCCGCACATTCTATAATGCGTTTTACAACATCTTACAAACAATTCAAAGCTATTGTGAAGCTGAATAAAAATCACTTTTACCTGGAAGCGGTTGTCACTGGCAGCATTCTCCAGGGCCATGACGGAGAATGAGCCTATGAAAAAAATAAAGGAAGTCAGTCACTGGAATAACAATTTTCTTCTCGTGCACCAAAGATGAAAGTTTGTCCTTTACTCCAAACGAAACGACGGCAACACAATTTGGGTGAGCGAGGCAGTATAGCTACTTACAACCAAGTGCAGTAAATTCACCCCCTCCCCCCACCTATCTGCTGGAGAGGTTTCCAATCGAGGTGCTCATTAGACGCAATTCAACACAGCTGCGCGAAATTGTCTAGCTCACACTAGTATTACTAGGCAAGAAAAGCCAAGAGTGCACTATGGACAGACCTGCACAACATCAAATTAAAAAAAATACAGTCAGTCCAAGAAAAAAAAAAACCCAGTCCACAGTGATTTAGGCTTGATGCCTGTATATATAAAATATAATACATTTAATAATATAATAAAATACTTATTTTATTTGGAACTTTATTGGTATTGTTTCTACTGTTTTACCACAGGCGAGTTGTGGACTAAAGCATTGTAATAGTTAGTTGAACTGTACAAAAACAATCCGATTCTTATGATAATTACAAAATAGTTCGAAAAGTTACCTTCTCTCTTCTCCTGCCTCCTGCCTCCTTCTTCCTGCTTCCTTGACGGTGACACCGTACGAGCCTTCAGGCTGGCGGGGGTGACGTGTGACTGGGGGGTGTCACCTTTTACCGGTACTGTAACCTGCTAAACTCGCGCTGATTGGCTAAAGTGACACGTGATAGGCAGACTGGGGGGTGTCACCTTTTACCGGTACGGTAACCTGCTAAACTCGCGCTGATTGGCTAAAGTGACACGTGATAGGCAGCACGGCATATTATTGGCTATAGGTGTGTGAAAATGCCTGAATTCACACACTTCTGCAGTTGCATAGTTTTGGTCAGTAGGGGGAGCATATTAACACACTTTTAACACACTTTTCATGATTTTCTATCTCTGTGGGCACTTTTTTAAAAACCAAATAAATTTGCCCTAGGAATACTAGAAACTGTTTTTCTATCAATTTAAATGATAATCCTTCTGGGGACCAGGATTTTGGTGCCCACAAGGATGCAGGTCCCCACGTCGTTGGTGTGTAGTCATAGTTCGATCCCCACAAGGTAGCAAAAGCGCACGCACACGCACACACACGCACACACACACTCGCTTGTCTTTTTGATACACGACCTCCTTGATTACAGCCATAGCCCGTCACACGTACTTATAGACTGGACATATTGAGCCCATATTATACCGTATATGAAGATGAACACAAACCAATCATCCCTTACAGTGTGTGTGTGTGTGTTTGTGTGTGTGTGTGTGTGTGTGTGTGTGTGTGTGTGTGTGTGTGTGTGTGTGTGTGTGTGTGTGTGTGAAGTGCACACTGCGTGCACGCCCACACACACACACACACACACGTACTGCATCATGAGCTTCATGCTAGGTTCCATTGATTGATCGGTTTATTGAATACTGTATCAGTCAGAAATGTAAACAGCCTGTTACAGTATGTACAGTATGTGGTGCAGTAAGACATTATGTCTAAACGCATAACATAAAAAAACCTCCCCGGCACCTTTTTTTGTGTTATCCTCTTTATTCTTAATTAATGCCTTAAAAACTGTTTCACCCGTTTTCATCCTGGTCGTAAAAAAGCCTAAATTGAAGTCCACTTCACTTGAGGAATTACTATTATCATGAATTATTATTAATATAGTAAACATTATTGCTCATGTGTGTGGAGTTGGCTACAGTATAACACAGGTCTCAGAGGTCACTGATAGCCTATACTGTACCTCGGAGTGAAGACTTTTTACAGTGTGGTTATTCTTACACTGCCATAAACTATGAGAAGAATGGAGCAATCAGCCATTGTCTTCGCTAAGAAGTGGGCGGGCGAGAGAGAGAGAGAGAGAGAGAGAGAGAGAGAGAGAGAGAGAGAGAGAGAGAGAGAGAGAGAGAGAGAGAGAGAGAAAGAGAGAGAGAGCATGTGTGTGGATGTTACTGTAACAGAAAAGGAGTTATATAATAATAATAATAATAACAATAATAAAACTTTATTTGTATAGCACCTTTCATGACATGAAATGCAGCTCAAAGTGCTTTACAGAACAATGGAGAATAAAAGAAAAGCAAGGCAATGACATTAAAAAAAAACAAGCAGTAATGCAATACAGTGAATAACAAAAATAAAAAATAAAAGATCAATTAAAAGCAATGTTGTAGAAGTGGGTCTTGAGCTGAGCTTTAAAAATGTCTACAGAGGCTGCCTGACGAAGGTACAGTGGGAGCTTGTTCCATGCCGACGGCCCGTAGAAGCAAAAAGCTGCTTCCCCGTATTTTTTAGTTGCCATTTTTTTTGGCAAAGCGAGCAGGCCAGCAGTGGAAGACCTTAGGGGGCGGTTTGGGACATATTTAGGCAGGCAGTCATGTAGGTAGGAAGGTGCGAGACCATTGAGAGCTTTATAGACAAGTAAAATAATTTAAAAATCAATCCTAATAACAACCGGAAGCCAGTGCAGTGATGCCAAAACTGGAGTAACATGTTCTCTCATCTTAGTTCTAGTTAAAACTCTGGCTGCTGCATTTTGGACAAGTTGTAATCTGTCAGTTGTTGTCTTAGACAGTCCTGAAAAAAGTGCATTGCAGTAGTCAAGCCGAGAAAAAACAAAGGCGTGGATTTGCGTTTTTGCATCGTCCAAAGACAAATAGGCTCTGATTCGTGCAATATTTCTAAGGTGAAAAAAGGCAATCTTGGTAACATGATTAATGTGTGAATTAAAATTCAATTCAGAATCAATAATGACCCCCAGGTTCTTTACTGTACTGTTACTTTCTACGGCCAGGTTACCAAGTCTGCTTATTATTGATTATTTCTGCTCACTAGAACCGATTATGAGAACTTCTGTCTTATCCTCATTTAGCTTGAGCACTTTGTAAAACGCAACGTTGTTACTCAGACTTGTGTGTTTGTGGTTTGTGTGTATGTGTTCCATCAGGTGTATATCCTACTGTATATGTACTGTATATCAGTTATCTTCTCTCTTTCTCTCTCCCCATCTCTCTCTCTCTCTCTCTCTCTCTCTCTCTCTCTCCTGCAGCCAGTCAGTCTTTGGCTGCACATTCTTCATCCCGTCGTTGAAATCAATAAAATAAATAGGGAGCACCCCCCCCCCCCCCCACGAGACAAAACGAGGCAGAGGGAGGAGGAAAGAGATAGAGTGGGGGGGGGGGGGGGGTAAGGGGAGGGGGAGGGCAATGAAGTTCAGACAGTGAACTTCAGAGGAATGCTAAATGGTGCATTTATATAGCACCTTTATCCAAGGAGCTTTACATAGATTGTGCATTACATTCACCCATTCACACACACATTCATACACCTTTACATACTGTAGATTGTGCATTACATTCACCCATTCACACACACACACACACACACACACACACACACACACACACACACACACACACACACACACACACACACACACACACACACACACACACACACACACACACATTCACACACCTTTACATAGATTGTGCATTACATTCACCCATTCACACACATTCACACACCTTTACATAGATTGTGCATCACATTCACCCATTCACACACACATCCACACACCTTTACATAGATTGTGCATTACATTCACCCATTCACACACACATTCATACACCTTTACATACTGTAGATTGTGCATTACATTCACCCATTCACACACACACACACACACACACACACACACACACACACACACACACACACACACACACACACACACACACACACATTCACACACCTTTACATAGATTGTGCATCACATTCACCCATTCACACACACATCCACACACCTTTACATAGATTGTGCATCACATTCACCCATTCACACACATTCACACACCGATGGCGGAGGAAACCATGCAAGGCACCAACCAGCACATCAGGAGCAATCAGGGGTTCAGAGTCTTGCTCAAGGACACTTTGACACTAACTCTGGGGGAGGAGCCCACATACAGGGATCGAACTGGCAACCTTACCTCGGTTACCATCCGGCCACTCTCTACCGCTGAGCCACCGCCGCCCTAAGAATATGCACGAAGACGGAAAATGCATGAAAGTTCCTCTACTTGCTCTACAGAAGACAAAGCAGCATTATGAGAGAGAGAGATAGAGAGAAAGAGAGAGAGAGAGAGAGAGAGAGAGAGAGAGAGAGAGAGAGAGAGAGAGTGTCTGAAAGAAATAAAGATTTAAAGCATTATGAGAGAGAGAGAGAGAGAGAGAGAGAGAGAGAGAGAGAGAGAGAGAGAGAGAGAGAGAGAGAGAGAGAGAGTCTGAAAGAAATAATGAAAGAGCGAGAGAGATAGAAGAGAGAGAGAGAGAGAGAGAGAGAGAGAGAGAGAGAGAGAGAGAGAGAGAGAGAGACACTGCAGACAGATGATGGATGAGTAGAATCTGGGCAGACAGATAGTTGGGATGAGACCGGTCCGGAACACAGCAAGAAGGGGAGATCAAACAGGCCCTGACAAGAGGGGGCGGCGGAGGACCGGAGACACAGAGAGAGAGAGAGAGAGAGAGGAGAGAGAGAGAGAGAGAGAGAGAGAGAGAGAGAGAGAGAGAGAGAGAGAGAGAGAGAGAGAGAGAGAGAGAGTCAGCAGAATCAACATGCTGCCGTTAAAAGGACACATGTAGACAATAGAGTATCATCATATCCTTAGAGAAGCACACAAGGCTGTCCTGACAGCAGACAGTAAAGATTATACATTAAAAATGGGGGGGAAATGTGACACACGCGCACACACACACACACACACACACACACACCACACACACACACACACACACACACACACACAACCACACACACACACACGCCGAAGTGAAGGAACAGGGGGAGGAGGGAGGAAATGAGAGATAGCGGTGAAGGAGGAGAGAAGAAGGAGAATGAGAGAAGGAGAGAGGAGTCCACATGCGTGCTATAGTTCTTTATACGACGGACATAATGAGGATTATTTAGTGCTGCGCTTAGAGGGGGGAGGGGGAGGGAGGGGAGGGGGGATTACATCATCAACTGGAGCTTCATCAGACGTCCAACCACCGTATAGGGTCTGTCGGGGTCACGGGCAGCACACCACGGCATACCGCCTGACTACAATATATATATATACACACCACGGCATACCGCCTGACTACAATATAAATGTGTCTGTATACTCTCCTTCCACATCCATATCGTCCAGGACAGCCCGATACAGACCGGTGGTTCCAAGCGGGGTCCGGGGTTGTTCCAGGGGGTCCCCAGCAGCTACGTGATAGTTAGGAACCAAAGTGGTTGATTTTACAATAATGTATTGGGGGCCCCAGAGATGGAAATGCCATTCATTATAGGGGGCCTATAATTCAGGTCAAACCGGGTTTATAGCTATCTAGTTATATATCTGGTGTTGTGTTTATAGCTATAGACTCCTCACTCAATGTGCACTTGCAGTTTGGGGCAACTCCAAAGCAAACTCCACATGATGCCCCCAACACTTCATTCACCTGCCACAGTGTCAACCCCTTCCTTACCCCGGCTGTGTGGGATCTGTTGTAGTTAGACTGCATGGTATATTCGCCCATGTGCCGATATGACCCCATATG
Source organism: Protomyctophum bolini (assembly GCF_963924005.1). NCBI lineage: Eukaryota > Metazoa > Chordata > Actinopteri > Myctophiformes > Myctophidae > Protomyctophum > Protomyctophum bolini. The sequence continues at coordinate 1,429,190 of NC_137866.1, forward strand.
ACAAATAAGGGCCGATCCGATACTTCTCCGATACCGATGCAGTATCGGGACTTCTCTGCTCGTGACCGTATCAGAGCCCCGACACTAGTTAATTAGTTAGTTAGTTAGTTACTTTATTGACACAAATGTATAAAACATTGGGTCCAAACAATAATAAAAACCCATGAATCTTAAAACAAAAACTT
>NC_137866.1:1434374-1436874 GCF_963924005.1 Protomyctophum bolini
ACGCCAGACACCGCCACTGTAGCAAACAGTGTTGTTTTTGGCAGCATTTTATATAGTTTTAGTCTTTATTATAGTCTCTTGAATGGTTTTAATTTAGTTTTAGTCACGTTTTAGTCACCCGGAATGTTTTAGTATCAGTCTAGTTTTAGTCGACTAGACATCATAAGATTTAAGTCGACTAAATCTACAGTTGATTTAATCGACTAAAATGTGTTTTTGGCAGGCCTTGATGTAGATCGGCTATTTTCAGCATGCAACCAAGTGCTAACTGACTTATACTGGATCTCTTGTCCACCAGTCCCTCCCTTCCTAACATTTTACATTCAACATTTTGTTGACGAAACTGTCAATATATTTTAGTCATAGTTTTAGTCATCATAGCTTAGCTTTTTCATTTTGTTTCCATGTAGTTTTCGTCAGTGGAAAAAGGTAGTCGTCACGAACATTTCTTGCCATAGTTTTAGTCGACGAAATCAACACTGACAGCAAACAACACAGGAATGACAACAACAGAACAATGTTCGGCTCACCTCACCGAGGGGGAGGAGGAGGAGGGGGAGGAGGAGGGGGAGGAGGAGGGGGAGGAGGGGGAGGAGGAGGGGGAGGAGGGGGAGGAGGGGGAGGGGGAGGGGGAGGAGGAGGAGGAGGAGGGGGAGGTTGAACAGTGGTGTGAGATGAGGCACCTCTGTGACCCCATGCCAGGGTCAACCAGTTGAGGGGGGGGGGGGGGGCTCCAAGGTAGGTTAGACTGTAACGACTGTAACGCACAATATCCATGACATTGGTCCTCAAAGTATGCAAAAGAGGGGAGAGACACGCAGGACATGGGAGAAGGAGAGGAGAGGCAGAGTTGGCAGAGGATGCAGAGGGTGGAGAGATGGAGGAAGACGTGGGTGATGAGGAGGATGGACAAGTAGAGGGTGGAGAGATGGGTGTGGCCAAAAATGCAAAACGTGTGGGAAGCTGTTGGCCCTCAAAGAGCGCCACACCAAGAACCTCCAACGGTTCCGTAAAACCGCTGCCCAGTGGGCAGTGCATTGGAGATGGTGGAGAAAATGAAGGCATTGGGGCATGTTCCCATGTTCCTCTCATGTACCGTTTACCGTTTAACCTTTACCGTTTAACCTTTACCGTTTAACCTTTACGTTTAACATTTACCGTTTAACCTTTACCGTTTAACATTTACCGTTTAACGTTTACCGTTTACCGTTTAACCTTTACCGTTTAACCTTTACCGTTTAACCTTTACCGTTTACCGTTTAACCTTTACCGTTTAACCTTTACCGTTTAACCTTTACCGTTTAACATTTACCGTTTAACCTTTACCGTTTAACCTTTACCGTTTAACCTTTACCGTTTAACCTTTACCGTTTAACCTTTACCGTTTAACATTTACCGTTTAACATTTACCGTTTAACCTTTACCGTTTACCGTTTAACCTTTACCGTTTAACCTTTACCGTTTAACCTTTACCGTTTAACATTTACCGTTTAACATTTACCGTTTAACATTTACCGTTTACCGTTTAACCTTTACCGTTTAACCTTTACCGTTTAACCTTTACCGTTTAACCTTTACCGTTTAACCTTTACCGTTTAACCTTTACCGTTTAACCTTTACCGTTTAACCTTTACCGTTTAACCTTTACCGTTTAACCTTTACCGTTTAACATTTACCGTTTAACCTTTACCGTTTAACCTTTACCGTTTAACATTTACCGTTTAACCTTTACCGTTTAACCTTTACCGTTTAACCTTTACCGTTTAACATTTACCGTTTAACATTTACCGTTTAACCTTTACCGTTTAACCTTTACCGTTTAACATTTACCGTTTAACCTTTACCGTTTAACATTTACCGTTTAACCTTTACCGTTTAACCTTTACCGTTTAACATTTACCGTTTAACCTTTACCGTTTAACCTTTACCGTTTAACATTTACCGTTTACCGTTTAACCTTTACCGTTTAACCATTACCGTTTAACCTTTACCGTTTAACCTTTACCGTTTAACCTTTACCGTTTACCGTTTAACCTTTACCGTTTAACCTTTACCGTTTAACCTTTACCGTTTAACCTTTACCGTTTAACCTTTACCGTTTAACCTTTACCGTTTAACATTTACCGTTTACCGTTTAACCTTTACCGTTTAACCTTTACCGTTTAACCTTTACCGTTTAACCTTTACCGTTTAACCTTTACCGTTTAACCTTTACCGTTTAACCTTTACCGTTTAACCTTTACCGTTTAACATTTACCGTTTAACCTTTACCGTTTAACATTTACCGTTTAACCTTTACCGTTTAACCTTTACCGTTTAACATTTACCGTTTAACCTTTACCGTTTAACCTTTACCGTTTAACATTTACCGTTTACCGTTTAACCTTTACCGTTTAACCATTACCGTTTAACCTTTACCGTTTAACCTTTACCGTTTAACCTTTACCGTTTAACATTTACCGTTTAACCTTTACCGTTTAACCTTTACCGTTTAACCTTT
>NC_137866.1:1441874-1479374 GCF_963924005.1 Protomyctophum bolini
GAGGCCCGTCGCCACAATATAGGTACAGTAGACGCACACTTAAACACTCCGTCAACCCGCTCGCTCGCCATGTTTTATCACACACACACACACACACACACACACACACACACACACACACACACACACACACACACACACACACACACACACACACACACACACACACACACACACACACACACACACCACACGTACACCGCTTTCCTCCTGCTGTCACGGAGAGCGATCTACGGTTCCTCTGGGAGACTCAGCGAGCCGACAGCTGGCGGAAGTTTTGATTTAAAGTCTGCGTATTGCTCGAAACAAATGGCCGCGCTATACTCTACCCTCCCTGCCCCCTCCCCCCTCCCTCCTCCCTGCTCCCTGCCACCGCCGTCACACACACTCTCTCACTCTCTCTGACGCACACACACACACACACACACACACACACACACACAGAATGCGTTCGCTCCAACAGAAACGGTGCATTTTCGAGACAATATCCTGTTTTGGAGTGATGATGGAGGGAATGATTGTATGGAGGGGAGGGGGGGGGGGGGTGGGGGGGGGAGGGGAACCCTGGGAACCCGAAGAGAAAGGCCCATCGCTCAGCGTGTGACGCCACGCTCTCTGACGCTGTCACCGACCCGCAGAACAATCACTACAACTATTATGGACTTTTATTTATTTTATTTTTTTTGATTATTTTCACCCCACTACATTTCCAAGGCAAATATTAATTGTACCTTTGACTGGGAAAGGGGACATTATGAACACACACACACACACACACACACACACACACACACACACACACACACACACACACACACACACACACACACACACACACACACACACACACACACAGAAAGGATATATGCTTGAACAGAGAGAGAGAGAGAGACATCCAGGGAGATGCTGTTCTCCTGAAGGATGGGTTAGAGAGGGACAGAATGAACCTCAGGAATGATTGCATCAAGTGAACAATCACCCTGACCTTGACCCCCCACTGACCTCTGACCCCTTCCTTGATGCTTTACCGTCTAAATCACAAAGCAAGGTTTTATTTCTTCGTGCTGCCCTCAGCGAACACGGAGCGGTCACAGCGAATAGATGCTTTAGCCTACTTAACCCAAACACAGTAAATTACACGGCTGTGGCAGAAACAGCTGAGGCTAAAAGACAGGATGAAATGTAGCTACAACTTAAGAACAATCATGGAGAATATAACGTAACATAATTATGTTATATAATTATGGGACCGCAGATCTGGGCCTGAGAGAGAGACCAGGAAGCGTGCAGTGAATCTCTGGGTTTTAAGACTTTTTGACCTGGGAACGATTCGACAGAATAACTGATGTCTTCGACAGTTTTCTGAAAAACCCCATGTTTCTATGTCAGTGGTTCTCACAGGGTTAAACCCCATGTTTCTATGTCAGTGGTTCTCACAGGGTTAAAAACCCCATGTTTCTATGTCAGTGGTTCTCACAGGGTTAAACCCCATGTTTCTATGTCAGTGGTTCTCACAGGGTTAAAAACCCCATGTTTCTATGTCAGTGGTTCTCACAGGGTTAAAAACCCCATGTTTCTATATCAGTGGTTCTCACAGGGTTTAAAACCCAATGTTTCTATGTCAGTGGTTCTAGAACGGTTTCATGTCAAGGACCCCCAGAATCATATGTATTTGGCCGCCGACCCCCCCCCCCATCTGAGAATATGCTGTTCCAGCGATCCCCCCCAGAAGCAAAGATTTGAGTTAAAAATGTTCGCTCTGAAAGAATATATATTCGAAATATGTGCCACATTTTCACGATTAAAAATAAATAGCAGACCTACAAGCTCGTAGATCTGCTATTTTCCAATAGCTAAAGTATAACTTGAAACACCAAAAGGGGTTCCTGTTCAGAGGTTAAAATAACTTATGTAACTTAGACAGCATTGTATGTAAACTTATAGATGGCAGTTTATGTAAAAGTTAACATAGCTGTAGGTTAGGGTTTGGTTTAGACTGGCTCATGGACTATTCACATCACCATGGGGTACTTCGGTCAGAATATACAGACAAGGAGAGTTCCGTTTAAGCATTATGATTGAGCAAGGAGGTGGTGAGGCTTCACGGTTATGGTTTTTATTCAACGACGCATAACCAAGGCCTGAGGCTCCAGGAGGAGAGAGGGATCTCAGGGCTCTCAGGTCTCAGGTCAAATGCTTGGCCGCGGTGTGTAGTACCAGCATTCAAATCCGTGGGGGGTAAAAAAAATGGTCTGGCCTTCTTTGGCCCTTGGTCGTGGAACGATCTACAGTCCAGACTCCAGACCAAAATTGGCTTTGAAAGTTCCCTTGAGAAGTTTCAAAAGGATCATCTTTGATGTACAATCCAACACCTGCACATGTTTGGATATGTACTACTAGCCTATGTCCATGCCTGTATATTTATTATATCGGTTCAGATCTTGTAGATTGTGTATTTTGCCCTGCTGCTAAAACGTAGGACAGGTGACTTGTTGTATTTATGCATATAGGCACTTTAAGGTGTATTATGGATGTTTTATTTGCTGGTTCAAAATGTAACATTGACGATGTGGTATTGAAGTGTAATTTTATGTCTGCCTCTTGGCCTTCAGTTCCCACTTGTAAAAGAGACGCAGTCTCAAACTCTCAATGTGATTTTACTAGTTAAAGAAAGAAAGAAAAGGTGGAGTTGTTGCTGCTGCTGCTGCTGCTGACAAACAATGACTGCATGGCCATGCTCTCAGGCAGTATATGTAGCTGGCCACTGATTGAGGTGTGAGTGAGAGCAGGTGAGATCTCTGATTGAGGTGTGAGTGACAGCAGGAAGTGGGCGGATCCAATCCATCTTTATTCTTTGGCTTTTTCCAAGCATGGCTGTTTCTGATGTTGAAACTTGAAAGTGACACTGTGTAGGCCTACTGTATGTTGTTTGTTTTTTAAATTAAGTTGTGATTTGTATTATTTGTATTTGTAAAGCACTTTGGTACAACTTGTTGTTATTTAAATGTGCTATATAAATAAAGATGGTATGGTATGGTATGGTATGAGTAAGCCAGGGGGAGGGTTGCTGACTCTTTTCTACAATAGCACTACATAGTATATAATAATATGCATAGTTTCATTTTATAGATATTCCACTTTTACGTTCTTATAGCTTACGTATGATTCATGATAACTACTTTGTACTGTATGTATGTGATGTATTGCCATGCTTTCTGTTCTTGCTTAATGTAAATCTCTCTGGATTAAGAGCGTCTGCTAAATGGCTACATTGTAAATTGAGCGCCACTACTGTACATTTAACAGAACAAAGCTCTAGAAGGATCAAATCAGAGCACTGGTTCCTCAAACACTGCAGGGTCCTACATTTGCTTTTGTTTTAATATTCTTTAAAAACATTTCCAAAATAAGTGGATTTATTTTTCTCATAAATTCCATGAATTAGAAAGCAAATGTTTCAGAAGTATATAAAGGCCTATAGTGAAAATAGCAGATCTACAAGTTCGCAACGCATGGCGAAACCACAGAACTAGAGATAAATTACACATTTTGTCCCAGGTGAAAACATTATATAATGGCTTTTTATGACCTGAATACAAATTATACAAATTGACCCTCTAGTCAAAGAGCTAATGAAAACAATGATTTGATTTGACCCTCTAGTCAAAGAGATAATGAAAACAATCCTTTGATTTGACCCTCTAGTCAAAGATCTAATGAAAACAATGAGTTGATTTGACCCTCTAGTCAAAGATCTAATGAAATCATTCCTTTGATTTGACCCTCTAGTCAAAGATCTAATGGAAACAAGGAGCTTCTTTAAAGACGAGAGGAAGCTTAAAGGCAGTATAAAGTATTGGCACTGGTCCAAACATAAGCCTCTGGAATTTTCACTGTAGATAATACTCATTCTGGAGAAAGACCATATGGGTTATTGTGCATTGTTACTGTTATGTCACCATTGATTTCTGGACTCTCGTGGGATCATTCTTACGGCCTTTATAACAGCTTGAATAAAGTGTGACTGTGTTGTCAGACTATTAGTATCACGCTGTGCACGTTGCCTAATGGGAAGTTACTCCGACAATGGTCGACTCCATGGACTAGACTATTTTTATAGTTCTCTGTACTGTGCCTGGTTTACATTTCACCAGGGAGTGAATTCATGGATAACATGGGTGACTCTAACCCTATCCCTAATGCTACAACGATAACGCTAACCGCTCGTTGTGGAAAAAAGATTAGTCTGCAAGAGTTTTACGAAAAGCAAGAAAGAGTCTGCCTTTTGATGTCCTCACTGACCCTGCAGCCAAGTACGTTGGAGTTTGGAGGGAGAGAGATGGTTTAAAAGGGTTGACGCTTTAAGTGGAGGTGATTACATGACACCACAAGCTGGGACTTGATCATTGAACGTGTAAAAGAGTGACACGCACGCACGACGATTGAACCAGAAACAACACTGCTTTACTTAGTCCCTTGTCTCAGTACAGAACAGACTTCCTTGTTATTTCCCGCGCTGTGCATTACGTAGCATCCCATAATAACCAGTCTCTTAAAGGCATCTCAACCATTATATAACACAGTGTCCATATTATTAGAACATAACAGAACGCTGACCAGTAAAGTAGCACAATAAGGGCCGATTCATACTCCTGTTTCGGCGCTGTAGTGTTCTGTTTCGGCGCTGTAGTGTTCTGTTTCGGCGCTGTAGTGTTCTGTTTCGGCGCTGTAGTGTTCTGTTTCGGCGCTGTAGTGTTCTGTTTCGGCGCTGTAGTGCCCAAATGATTTCGGCTCGTCAGAAAATTTCAGTAGCACCGAAGAGCCGACTTTAGGACGGTACCCGCCCCCCCCCCCCCCCCCGAACCTCAAATGACGTCACATTGTAGGCTCTACAGCGCCGAACCGACTTTTATTCGGCTCTAAAATAGGAGTATGAATCGACCCTAAGGCAGTCCTGTCTCGACTCCGGGTGTTTTAATACCAATATATGTCCATAGAGCGTTGCAGCCCCTCAAGAGACACGGAAAATAATTCCCTGTTCATTTTCCTCATAGACTTTTCAAAAAGTATTTATTTTAAAGACGTTTCCGCCGCGGACAAAGACAACTCTTGCTGTGACAAATCATGACATTAAACACAATGTTTTGGGCCAAACAAAGAATTAGAAAGAAGGCATGAGTTTACAACACTTTTTTTGTTGTTATGAGCATTTGCGCCTGTCGTAGACATGCGCAGAGCAAGTTCAGTCAGGGAACCTCAGTCAGCGCGCCGGCCGTTTTGGGCCACCACAGCATCATCCACATGATTCACTCAGCCAATCACAGCTCACCCCATCTCTCATACCGGCTACTTGAACCAGAGGTTTGCATTCCTCTGCCTTCTTGTTTGCCCACTGCTGCTGTATCAGCGTGCTGCTGTCATACACTTGCGCTCATTCTGCTTGCTTACTTGCTAATGCTTATTGTATACTGTGCGCTGCTGTATACAAGTGCGTGCTCACCCACCTCCACCCCAGCTACCACCTGTCGTTTTGGATCTACTGTTTTAGGTACGGGGGATTCGGAGTCCCTATGGTCGGGACTGATGCGCTTGACCCGTACCTAAAAAGCAGATCCAATACATCGCCAAACCATAATAAATATATTGCATTGATTATCTTATATTCAATAAATATATATATTACATCCTCCTTGAGTTGTCTGACTGAATTTATATTCTTTGTAATTATTTGTTTGGTCCAAAATATTGTGTTTGTTGTCATGATTTGTCACGACTCGAGTTCTCTTCGTACGTAATGCTTAAAAGGTCTTTAAATACATTTTTGAAATGTCTATGAGGGAAAATGCATTGGGAATTATTTCCTGGGCCTGGCGTCGTCATGAAAGGGGGCGGGACTGGGCCTGGCGCGGTCATGAAAGGGGGCGGGAATGGGCCTGGCGTCGTCATGAAAGGGGGCGGGACTGGGCCTGGCGCGGTCATGAAAGGGGGCGGGAATGGGCCTGGCGTCGTCATGAAAGGGGGCGGGACTGGGCCTGGCGTGGTCATGAAAGGGGGCGGGACTGGGCCTGGCGTGGTCATGAAAGGGGGCGGGACTGGGCCTGGCGTGGTCATGAAAGGGGGCGGGACTGGGCCTGGCGTGGTCATGAAAGGGGGCGGGACTGGGCCTGGCGTCGTCATGAAAGGGGGCGGGACTGGGCCTGGCGTCGTCATGAAAGGGGGCGGGACTGGGCCTGGCGTGGTCATGAAAGGGGGCGGGACTGGGCCTGGCGTCGTCATGAAAGGGGGCGGGACTGGGCCTGGCGTCGTCATGAAAGGGGGCGGGACTGGGCCTGGCGCGGTCATGAAAGGGGGCGGGAATGGGCCTGGCGTCGTCATGAAAGGGGGCGGGACTGGGCCTGGCGCGGTCATGAAAGGGGGCGGGAATGGGCCTGGCGTCGTCATGAAAGGGGGCGGGACTGGGCCTGGCGTCGTCATGAAAGGGGGCGGGACTGGGCCTGGCGTGGTCATGAAAGGGGGCGGGACTGGGCCTGGCGTCGTCATGAAAGGGGGCGGGACTGGGCCTGGCGCGGTCATGAAAGGGGGCGGGACTGGGCCTGGCGTCGTCATGAAAGGGGACTGAAAACGCTTTATAGGTGCGATCGGACCAAAATAATGACTGCAACGTCACACCGTTGGGCGCATTTTGTCCCAAGGCCTTGCCATGCCACCTCCATGCCATGGTTTAGATTTTAGGAACACAGAGATGCCTCTAAAATGATCCTTGCTAGATAGATGTACCCCCCCCCCCCCCCGTAAAGTAAACCCCCAACAAAGGCATCCAGCTGGTTGTGAGATAACAACCCCCCCCCCCCCACCAGTCACACTCCAGAGGTTCTCCTCTGTGTTGAGGAGTCCTGATTGAATGTAAATGTGACTTGAAAAGGGACCTCCTGATTGAATCTGTGGAGGAGGAGTTCTGTTTAGCACTTAGAACAACCTGCCGTGCTATGATGATGCCATATAGCCGTGGCAATAAATAACATCATGGCAATAAATAGTTTTCTGCCAGAGTTATATTAGTGAATATCTTGTGTTTTCTCAAACATAACTTATGGCCGTGGCAGCCAAGCCCCCCCCCCCCCATGTAATTCTTGCCTTTCCAAACGTATATACATACAGTCAGTAGGCCTAGTAGTAGAATAAAATCTACTTACTGTAGCTGAAGTTAGAATGATTAATTTGAGAGAATATACTCACAGACGTATACAGTCAAGTATACGTGAATACGTATAAGGTTCCGCTTGTCATATAACTTAAAGGTATATTCAGTGATTTCACTTAATTCAAATATCACTTTTTTCCATTATTATTTTGTGATGACCCTCCCCTACTATAGAGTGTGATGACCACATCATTAGTGCCTCTCTGTCCCCAGTGAACCGCAGGGGACAACAAAACCCTATACTTTCGGCTTTGGTGGTGCAGGGGTGAGAAAGCCTTCCTCCAATCAGGATCGAGCGGGGGCGGGCCCTTGGTGTGTGCGTGCTGTTGGCCTGTCGCGTGTGTGTGTCCCCCCCCCCACTGTAGAGCGTGTGTATGTGCATACCTTGTTACCGTCTTTATCCCCCAAATCACCCAAATCACTGAATGCTAAGTGAGTTCAGGGGAGTCAGAACTTCATGGCAAATGATGCCGTAGACAGCAGGGGTTCTTAACCTGGGGGTCACGACCCCCCCGAGTGGGGGGGGGGGGGGGGGGTCAAATTATTTGTGCGGCATCCCCAGATTATTATTGTTTATTGTTTCGTTTTTTTTGCAACTGAATGGCTGGAAAATGGAAAATAAACATACATAAACTTTCCAGTGTCCATGCAGGAGCACTCTCTCTCTCTCTGTCTCTCTGTCTGTGTCTCTGTGTCTCTGTGTGTGTGTCTCTCTGTCTCTCTCTCTCTCTCTCTCTCCCAGACAGATAAGACGGCACCAACAACTTGGCCAACAGTCATAAAGAAGAGCGCTGTATGTTGCTGCGGCGGAGCCTGTATGTCGCCATGGGAGCAGTAAAGCATGCACACACACACACACACACACACACACACGCACACACACACGCACACGCACACGCACACGCACACGCACACGCACACGCACACACACACGCACACGCACACACACACGCACACGCACACACACACGCACACACACACACACACACACACACACACGCACACACACACACACACACACACACCTGCCCGGCCCACCCGTGCCAGCCGCGGGGCGGGCGGGCCGGTGTCCTGGTGGACCCACGGCCGCCATAAAGCAGAGTTGGAACGTAACCTTTGGTCGACGCGGCAGTGCCTCACGGGTTGAGCAACGAGCGGAGAGAGGAGAGGTCACACCCACCCCACACACACACACACACACACACACACACACACACACACACACACACACACACACACAGAGAGGAGAGGTCACACCCACCTCACACACACACACACACACACACACAGAGAGGAGAGGTCACACCCACCTCACACACACACACACACACACACACACACACACACACACACACACACAGAGAGAGGAGAGGTCACACCCACCTCACACACACACACACACACACACACACACAGAGAGGAGAGGTCACACCCACTTCATGCACACACACAGGAAAACAAACACACGCACGTACGTACGCACGCACGCATAAATCACAACTCCCACACGCACGTGTGTGTGGGAGGTCACGTTTATCTTCTCTTTTCACGAAGGCAGGGTCATGTGCCGTATTTAGAATGATACATCCACTGCTACACCAACAATGTATTATAACAGTATTTAGATACATCCACTGCTACACCAACAATGCACACAATATAATGCACCTTTCATGATTGTTGTGTTGTTGTTTGTAACACAAATATGTCGATAAAACCCAGATCGAGGGCCAGAGTGTATGAGAGATTGATGCATTATAAGGGCCGATTCATACTCCTATTTCACCGGTAAATAGCAGAAAGGATGTGCCAAGCAGTTGGAAATAACCTAATATCCACACATTGAAGACATGTAATCAGTTGATCTGCTGAAGTTATCCCCACAAGACCAGAGGGGACACAATTAAGGGCTTTGATTTTTGTACGACAGTAGGCCTATTGAAGATTCATTTGCGAAATCAAGAATGTTTGAATGTCATGAATCAGTTTATTAACCTGAACAGATTTCAAAAGAGCATATTAGCAAAAAGGCTAAGTTTGCTCATCCATTCAACCAAGAAACTTATTACAATTCCTTTTATACATCACAAACATACAGTACAGGCAATACAATTAGATTAACATAATATTTAGAATAATTACAAATTCTTCTTTTCTTTGTCTTCAATTTGTTTTTGGAGAAAAGGTCATTGATTGCACTTTCTCCAAAGTTAAAAACGGAATATGGAATATTATACAACCGTGATGATCTTGTGACGTGTCATCGTGACCTCTGAAACATAACTGAACATAAATCTATGTTTATTACAGCATAGCTTTTAAAAAAAGCTGGAAATAACCCAAAGCTATAGTTTTCTACTGTATATTCACCTGATTTACCAGGTCGAAATTAATCTAATGTTTACTGAGGCTTCGTGAGAAGAGGGGGTTAGGGATACTAAAATGGAAGAGTGGTCTGTAAGTTTTAACTGGCTGTTTGGTAGGGTTTTAACTGGCTGGCTTTACTGTTCATGATGACTTTAACGGTCCTTATCTCAACATAAATACTGCGTCCATAAAGGTTAATCATCTACGCGTCTGTAATGAGTCGTGCTCAGCGGTCATAAAACAGCTCTTTTCTCTGGGTTTTCTAGCGCTCCGTCATGGCGATAACAACGCCATTATCTGTCATGAAAGCACAGAGAGCACGACTCCGACTTCGCCGGAGACGTCTGTATACGAACGCTGACGACGACAACATAAACAACGATAAAAAAATTAGAATAACTTTCAATTATCACCCATAAAAAGCATTGTCTCTCCACACACGATTCCACTTGATTGCTTTTCACGTACTGTACGTTTTGGTCCATCCGTCATATTATAATAATAGGTAGTTCTCGTCAAACAGTCTTTGTTGTCTCACAGGGCAGCTCGGCTTTGCTTTGAGCGAGCCGTCTCCTGCTTCGTGCAGAGCAGGGCGTCCACCTTTTAGCACGTGTGCCCTTCGTCCCCTTTACCCTGTCTGTCAGTGTGCTGTCAGTGAGCTGTCAGTGAGCTGTCAGTGTGCTGTCAGTGTGCAGTCAGTGAACTGTCAGTGTGTCAACAGGACCATAATATTATACACGGTCAAATGTTCATATACGACCGACCGACTGCAGGCCAAATATACCCTGTTGTCCTTTTCCTTTGTTACTATGTTTTGGTCCAGGCCAGCTTCACGTGCTTCAGTTTAAAATGTATGTTAATCTTTGTTATTATGTTTTGGTCCAGGTCCAGCTTCACGTGCTTCAGTTTAAAACGTATGTTCTTTATGTTATTATGTTTTGGTCCAGGCCAGCTTCACGTGCTTCAGTTTAAAACGTATGTTCTGTCCCTTGTTGGAGCTCAACAACTTAAATCACTCCCCTCTGGGACCGAGAGGTTGAGTTTGAGCCCAAAGTGTTCACAAACAACAGCCATATAATATAATATAATATATAATTCATATTAAGTCCTTCTATTTACATCATGCTCGTACGTCCTGCTGCGTTTATACGCCTCCATAACCAGCCGTGTCTCTGCATTGGAAAACTTTTTTTTTTCCGAGAATCCCTGGAATAGTATATAACGCTCTGTTCGTAGGGAAACCTCTAAAATGGCTGTCACTTGTGTGTACAGTACACCATTACAGTGTGCAGTTCGTTAGTGTACAGTACAGGCACATGGCGGTGTTTCTATGGGCTGTGTGGCGGATTAGAGGTCCATACCATAGAGTATTAAAAGGATAGAGACTGAACTGGCGCGAAGCTCCGCCCCCTCCGCTATTCATGTCAGTGGAAGTTGCTCAGTGGCGTTTTGAAGCACCCGGAAGGCTGCCGGAAGTACCGTCTATTTCCGAGCATTTCACTTCAGCATTTGGACACCACATTTTGGTGTCCAAATGCGGAAGTGCAGCTGGGCTTTAACATTGGGCGCTCGGTTGCACGGTTCGGTTTCCTCGTCAAGAATCCACGGGTCCGCCTGCAGTCCTTCCTCTTACCACTAGGGCCCAGCGCTTCAACATTGGAGTGCTCCTTGGTCCATACCGGCTGCAGGGGGTTGTGGAAGGAAGGAAGGAAGGCAGGAAGGAAGGACGGACTGAAGGACGGACTGAAGGACGGACGTCCTCATGCTTGAGACAGAGCACACCAGGAGTTCTGTGCAGCCATGGAGGACGGGGTAAAGGGATAGTCCTCGTATTTAATGTCCACGTGTCCCGATCCGGTGATGCTGTCCAACTGGGAGGACGTCTGAGGGGACACAGAGAGACAGAGAGAGAGAGAGAGAGAGAGAGAGGGACCAACGTCAAACACGCAGAATGAAGGAACGAACCAAGCTTTTAACCCATTCTGACCTGAGATCAGATTCATACGAGGTTTCCACTGGACACACACACACACACTGGTCTGATTAAACCCACTATATTCATTTGCATATTATAGAACATTGTCTTAACGGCATGAACCTTATAGAGAGTCCCTATTTTGGTGCAAACATTTGGTTAAAAAAAATGCTGATCTACAAGCTCACATCTACAAAATACACTTCATTTCCATTATATCCACACAATTTACAATTTAGGCATTTAGCAGACGCTCTTAATCCAGAGCGATTTACATTGAGCAAGAACCAAAAAAGCATGGGAATACATCACATAAAAGCATTTATCATGAAACATGCGTAAGCTAAGAAAGTAACAGTGGAATATCTATATAATGAAACTATACAAAATGTTCTGTCACTAAACAGTGAAATAAAGGTTTGGTTACAACGACTTTAAATGTCACTCGTCTCAAACTGCCAAATGGACGGAAAACATGCCATTCTTGATGTGATTGATTGATTGACGGTGTTTTTCTTTACCTGAGTGACGGAGGTGACCGTCTGGCCGGCGTACGGGGAGGGGGCCATGCTGGGCTCGCTCTTAATGGTGGAGGCGTGTTCTGACACCGACCGGGACCCCGGGGAGCTGGAGGTGGAGCCCCCTGGTGGAGGGAGGGAGGGAGGGATGGGTTAATTCATGTCTAAGTCATTTAGCTCCTCCTCCTCTCACAGAATTTATACATACAAAGAGAGACGGTTGGTATGACACTAGCACGCACACACGCACGCACGCATGCACGCAAGCACGCACACACACACACACACACACACACACACACACACACACACACAGCAGTGTTGTTGTGTATATTATATCTCCCTATCTATTTTCCGCCGCACCTGTGGAGCTTTTGTTCTTGGCCATCTTGGGTTTGCGTTTCCGGGTCTGAATGCTCTCTTTCTTCATGGCCAGAGGCCTCGCCACCTGGAGGGAGGAGGAGAGGAACACACATTAGCCTCCCGCTATACGCGACAGATAGCATACATACTGGATAACACACATTAGCCTCCCGCTACGGCTACGCGACCGATAGCATACATAAATAACAGCAGAGGCACCACAGCGTGTCATGTCAACCCGGCCATGCGGGCTAACCTCCTCCTCCTCCTCCCATCCTCCCACAATAACACTACCTCTGATAACAATGACCGTGATGCCCTTGGACTTTGGAGGGCTTTTTATTTTATTTTAATGCTTGGCAAATAACGAGCTGCTCACTTACTGTAAGGCTCTCCCAAGGTCCCCCTCCCCTCCTCCCCCCCACCCCCCCTCCCCCTCCCCCTCCCCCTCACCCCCCCCCCCCCCCTCACATAGAGGCTACAGTAACGTGAGAAAACACAGTTCAAAAGAGCAATAGTTATTGTACTCCATGTCTGTTACATTCTGAGGCATTTGACCTCCCAAAAGAGTGGTCCCCCGGCCTAGGGGACCCCTGTAGGGGTCCTTGAGGGAGTTCCAGAGGGTCCCCCGCGCATGCAGCTAAAGGATAGTTTGGAACCAAATGGACCCTTATGGTGATGGGTCTGTAACTTCCATGTGTACACTCTCAGACTTTACAATATACAGTACATTGGGGGTTCCATGAGATAGAAATCCCTAATTCAGGTCAAACTGTGGGGTTGAAATGGTTGAAAATCACTGAACCGTAGATAAGGGTTTTACAGTGTGTTACGCAAACCAAAGTGCAGCTGAAGCCGTGCACGCGCTGGGAAAATAAACAGGTTTGAGGCTAAATCTGGCAATAATGATCAGTTTCCAGGAAATTGTATTTGCTCAAGTTGTGGCATTGAGGATTATTTACGCAACATCGGCCTTCCAGATGATCATGCTGTGGAAGCTATACCGGTAAAATATGATTGACATATTTAGCTCCTTTAAACACTGCAATGGGATGGTGACAAAAATGAAACAACACGATGATAAAACATGCGTCAAAGACACATTCGACATGTTAATTCATTAGCATTATGTCTGAGGCTCCACTGCATAGGGGTCTAACGATAATAGTGGGTCCGCGTCAATATGCCGACGGTCCATTGGTCCGATCGACAACCTACCTCAAACCCTCACCCTAACCCTAACCTCCCCCAGGGCAGACACCTAAACCTAACCACCCACCCTCTCCCGACCCCCAGCGCACCTCGGACGGAGCAATGGTCCGTCGGATCATAGGGTGCTTCCGGATAATAGTAACAGCATCGAAAAATCAATTTTAATTTCAATTGAAAGAAATGGATAGAATGGATTGTAATGGCGATCTGAGATGGACGATCCAGTGCTGTGCTAACAACACAGCTAGCTAACCGGCTAACGTGAGTAGCATTATGGGTCGCTCGATCGAATGCACTAGAAAAGCGCAATTGCCGAAGGGCTTCGGCAATGGCGCTGAAAGTATTAAGAATGAGTTAATTATCGGTATTCAATCAATCAGTCAGTCAGTCAGTGAGTCAGTCAGTGAGTCAGTCAGTGAGTTCCGCCGTACCCCGTGCAGCTTCATGTAGAGTCCACAGGCGTTGCAGACCGGCTCCCCCTCTGCGTTGCGGCGCCACAGTGTGGTGGTGCTGGTATGACAGTTGGTGCAGCACAGCCCCGCGCGCCGGGATGTGGTCTGCTGCAGGTGAGCACACATCACATCCTGTTACATCACATCCTGTTACTCAGTGTTGGTCACACAGCGAGCAAAACAATAATAATAATACTACTACTAATAATAATCATCATCAAAATCATAATCATAATCATAATGATTCTGTTTGCCTGCATGAGACCTTGATGTACAATCTAGGGTTATTCTCATGCAAAACACACGCACGCACTTGCTCGCGCACGCACGCACACACGCACGCACACACGCACACACACACACACACACACACACACACACACACACACACACACACACACACACACACACACACACACATATAATTTTGTTTGTGACCTATTTTTGTTCCTGGTCTAAATGCAGGAAAACACAACAAAGTCTAATGTAAATAATAAACATAATAGCAGTAGGCTAATATTAATAATAAAATTCTAATAACAACCAAATAATAATAATAATAATAATAATAATAATAATAGGATATAATTGTTATTATTTTAATTATGCATCTCTAAACATATACAGTATGATCAAATTAGCCAGCTTAATGTTTTCAATTCATTTAATTATTATTGTGTATTTGTTTATTTTCAAAATGTGCTACATTTTCCCACATTAGAAAAACAAAGCGCCACTTCGATACAGTAGCCTACTACTACTCTGAGTCACATGGTTTCCTTTCCTCCAACCAGGGCCAGGAGGGCCTTGTCTAAAAACGGCCAGCCAGTACAAGGTCAAGGCCAAGGTCGCAGGAGGACGAATACAAACAGAGGGGAAGAGAGACGTGCCCTCGGGAGGAAAACTCATAACTCCATTTTTGAGGGTTTTTTTTTTTTTTCTCCATACATCAGTGCTATTAACCCATTTTGACCTGAGATCAGATTCTAAAAAATGTCTGTTTGAAAATGACAGTTTTCTGAAAAAGCCATATGTTTCTATGTCAGTCAGCAGACCTACAAGCTCGTAGCTTGTAGATCTGCTATTTTTAAATAGCTAAAGCATTACATAATGCTAACACCAACAAGGGTTTTTTTTTTCCTAATTTCCTTAAAACGTATATTTTTAATTTCCTGAAAAATGAACATTTCGGAGTTATGAGGTTTTCCTCCGGACAGCAACGCTATATATGCTCGTTGGTGGGGGGAACAGATAGGGAGACGCACACAGCTGCTCTCCATGCATGGGAACCACTGCAGCCGTGAGGAGGCCTTGACATGCCGGGCAGTGGCGTGCCCTATATATACAGCCCAAAGTGTCAACATGATGCATTTATCTATTTACCTTCATATTTAACCAAGACTATAATATACTAAAAATATTGGGCAACCAGACTAATAACATTCACAACAAATAATTACAAACTTTGTTTTTCTTCAGTAGCCTAATTTCATGAAGAAATCAAATACATTCCATGAAACAAATGTTATGTTTGTAAGAAGTATAGTGGAATAGAATATAGCCGATCTACAAGCTTACAACACCTTTTTGTGAGCTTGTAGATCTGCCCTTTTCACTGTATACTTTGGGTCCCGGTGCAAACATCTAATTTCTCTTTTGGGTCACAGGCAAAACACGGGGACCTGTACTGCAGGCCTGTAGCTTAACCCATTCAGCCTGAGATCCCCTTTTGGTGTTTTAAGCATTATAAACAATAGCAGATCTACAAGCTCATGCATATATAGCGCCGTATGTTTGCAGAGCTGAGTAAATCTGCAATTTTTTGGGGGAAAAAAGTGAAAATGTGGCGCAAATGTTTGAATATATATTCTTTCAGAGCGAACTTTTTTTTTTTAAACTCAAACTACATTTTCAGATGGAGGCCAAAACAATAGCCTACAGATAACCCTGGCATGAAAGGGGTTGAGCACCACTCACAGAATATTATATATTTAGGTTTATATAGGATTTAGAGAAGCCATTCTTTGTTATAGAATGCAGGCCTCTGCAGGTCAATCAACATGCTAATCTGATACCAGGCGTTCCTGTGGTTTTTAAACTCAAATGGGGGGGGGGGGGGGGGGGGGGTCCCTGGAACATCATATTTTCAGATGGAGGCCAGAAATAGCCAGACACAGATAACCGGGTATAACTGGGAGGTCATTGACAGAAAACATATACATTTATCAGAAAACTGTTTTCTAGAAGCATGCATTGTTTTATAGAATGGGCCTCTGCCTCGCGTTAACCAACATGCTAATCTAAACGTTTAGCGTTTCTGTGGTTTTTAACCCATTTTGGGCTAGTGGAAACCCTTTTGGTGTTAGCATTATGTTATGTTTTATAGCTATTGAAAAATAGCAGATCTACAAGCTCGTAGCGCGCCACCGAGTGGCGCACTACGAGCTTGTATAGGTCTGCTATTTTTGAAAAATCGAAGAATAGAAACATTAGCTTTTTCAGAAAACTGTCGGGATGTATAAAAGACATTTTTAGAATCTGATCTCAGGTCCCTGCATGCTGGAACATCATATTTTCAGATGGAGGCCAGAAATAGCCTACACAGATAACCGGGTATAACTGGGGGGTCATTGACATGACCACTGACAGAAACATATAGGTTTTTCAGAAAACTGTTTAAGCCATTGTTTTACAGAATGGGCCTCATGCTATGGTCTTATTGTTTTACAGAATGGGCCTCATGCTATAGTCTTATAGTTTTACAGAATGGGCCTCATGCTATAGTCTTATAGTTTTACAGAATGGGCCTCATGCTATAGTCTTATAGTTTTACAGAATGGGCCTCATGCTATAGTCTTATAGTTTTACAGAATGGGCCTCATGCTATAGTCTTATAGTTTTACAGAATGGGCCTCATGCTATAGTCTTATAGTTTTACAGAATGGGCCTCATGCTATAGTCTTATAGTTTTACAGAATGGGCCTCATGCTATAGTCTTATAGTTTTACAGAATGGGCCTCATGCTGTAGTCATAGTTTTACAGAACGGGCCTCATGAATGCTAGTCTTACCAGGCGTTTCTACATTGTTTTACAGAATGGGCCTCATGCTATAGTCTTATTGTTTTACAGAACGGGCCTCATGCTATAGTCTTATTGTTTTACAGAATGGGCCTCATGCTATAGTCTTATTGTTTTACAGAACGGGCCTCATGCTATAGTCTTATTGTTTTACAGAACGGGCCTCATGCATGCTATATGGTCTTACCAGGCGTTTCTGCGGCTTGATGAGCGGGCGGTTGATGCCGTTCATCTTGTGGTACAGCCCACAGGCGTTGCACAGGTAGTGGCCCGTCCCGTCACGCCGCCACAGCGGCGTGGAGATGGAGCCGCAGTTCACACACTCACGGCCTTCACCGGGGAACTCCTCCATCAGGTCTGAGGAACACAACGTTATAATCACGTTAATATCACATTATAATCACAGGAATACAACGTTATAATCACGTTAATATCACATTATAATCACGTTAATATCACATTAATATCACATTAATATCACATTATAATCACATTAATATCACATTATAATCACATTAATATCACATTATAATCACGTTAATATCACATTAATATCACATTAATATCACATTATTATACCATCAATCACATTATTATAACATATCAATCACATGGGAAAATATATAACATTATACCATCAATGAATGGAGAATGTAACAGCCTATAGACCTTAAAGAAAATAGTAATAATAATAATAATAATAATAATAATAATAATAATAATAATAATAATAATAATAATAATAATAATAATAATATACTATAGGCCTCCATCTTGCGCGACCCTTATCCCTAAACATATATATTTGCCTTTTTTTTTTTTACTATTTTGAAAAACATTTTAAAATAGTTCAACTAATCCATGCAAATCGAGACATTGTGAGCTTGTAGATCGGCTATTTGAACTATTTTAAAAGTAGATACAGTAAAAAAAAAAAAAAAAGGCAATTTCGTTTAGGGATAAGGGTTGCATATTATAGCCCTTAAGTGATATAATAATATTGGCGCAAAATGATTTTTCATCAACTGATGAGTGGATTGAGTGCAGGTCGCGTGTCGTAAGGCGCTTCTTGGAGTTCGTTCCGGGGGAGGAATTTACCCCCCCCCCTCCCCGCCCCCCCCAACACATGCACGCCACGCACACACATCCCACATCCTCTGATGAGCAGAGATCAAACCCGGCCGGGCCCGGATCGGATGAATCAATATTATAGGGACAGACAGGAGACATGTTTTTGGCCTATAGACTGCACGGAGGAATCCGACTGAGTGAGGCCGGCGGGGGTCGGCCCGGGTGGAGGATCTGAGGGGTCGGGTTGGATGCGTCGTGCAGCACGGCGGATTGGCGGAGGGGAGGGGAGGGGAGGGGGGAGAGAGAGAGAGAGGGTCGCAGCCCGCGTGGAATGTGAATGGGGCTCTTATTCTTATCTTATCAGCCTCAATGATCCAGAGGGGTCCCCGCATCCATCACAACATCTGACACGCGACGGACTCCGAACATTAATTGCCCGAATTCCTAATCCTTCCATTAAGGGCGAGAGAGACAGCGTGTGGGCATATTGATAGGGCCACTATATATATTTATATATATATAAATATATAGGCCTCTATATTACAACAATAATTATACTCATGTTGGTTTTTTTACCTTTCTGATTTATACTAGAAATGTTAGATAACATAATGGATTCGATAAGCAATTTACCCCCCGTTTTTCCTTTTCTTTTCTTTTTTTCCAAAGTGTCAATAAATCTAAGCAACAGCTAGGCCTAAATGAGACCCTAATATATCAGGCAGACAAACAGGCAGGCTGGATAAAATACAGAAACAATTCAATCAGCCCTCGAGTCATTTGTCACCACGAGGTGTGAAATATAGCCCATTAACTCGGTCAAATCAACACACTCCACTCGAGCATGCGTCAGCCCGCCGTCTGCGTTTGAAACCCTTGATCACCCTTGATATAAATAAATACGCGGCAATCATGTCCTATATTAAAAGGATATAGGTTTGTTTTGTTCAGAAGTCAACTTCACATTAAGAAACATTTCAACGTCCTTAATCCTTATACAACAACGGGAGCACAGAATACATTTCAAAGCATCAAAGATCTCTCCAGTCTGATCATTTGATCTCTCCAGTCTGATCATTTGATCTCTCCAGTCTGATGACTCTGATGACTCTGATCAAGGTACACATTATTCAAAGTGCGTCGACGTGTCATTGTTGTTCTTAGCAGTGTGTATTGGACTCTCCGTCACCACCAGAACGTTGGACTGTTGCCCTGCTGTAGCTGTGATTAAATTAGCCTTTCTAATTGATTGGATTTAGCGAGCTCTTCTTCTTCTAAAAGAATGTGTATTGTCTTGAATCCCATGTTGTCAGATTGTTTTACGTGTGATTAAATCACACATTATTGAACCTTCAACCCAAGGAATAACACACAGAGCATTGTGTTAGTCCTCTCAATGACCAATAAATAACTTAGCGACACAGTCTCTAAATGTTTTTGATGAATTTAACAAGGTGCACCCTCT
Organism: Protomyctophum bolini; assembly: GCF_963924005.1. NCBI lineage: Eukaryota > Metazoa > Chordata > Actinopteri > Myctophiformes > Myctophidae > Protomyctophum > Protomyctophum bolini. Next base: position 1,461,578 of record NC_137866.1, read on the forward strand.
TGTAAACAAGCGTATAATGCTTTATGGTGTCGTCCACTCACAGTTAACAGTATTTGTATTGAGTTGTGCTTGAAATGTAGACTGTAATTCTGCAAACTGTAAATAAATACGTCAATCAATAAATCAAATTATATAGGCTATAGTTCCCATAATAGGCCTAAACGAATTCAGAATAAGATAGTAGCCTATAAATATAAATAAAAAAGCATATTAAAATAATTTATAACGAATATTATGTTATTCATACAGCCATAAATCACTATCCAGAAGACAGTCAGGCTATTATGGCTAAAATTAGCTACTATTATTTTTTTCAATGAAATGCAAAATTATACTTGTGACTAGGCTATATAGAAGTGTCTATTTGTAGTCTCTAGATGTTTTGATGAATTGAACAAGGTGGACCCTCTTGTAAACAAGTGTAACGCTTTATGGACGCTTTAAGTGTATAGACGCTTCATAATATGAAGACCAAACCAAACGTACCCAGAGTGGAGAGTCTCATAATATGAACACCAACCCAAACATACCCAGAGTGGAGAGACTCATAATATGAACACCAAACCAAACGTACCCAGGGTGGAGAGTCTCATAATATGAACACCAAACCAAACGTACCCAGGGTGGAGAGTCTCATAATATGAACACCAAACCAAACGTACCCAGAGTGGAGAGTCTCATAATATGAACACCTCCAAACCAAACGTATACCCAGGGTGGAGAGTCTCATAATATGAACACCAAAACAAACATACCCAGAGTGGAGAGTCTCATATGAACACCAAAACAAACATACCCAGAGTGGAGAGTCTCATAATATGAACACCAAACCAAACGTACCCAGAGTGGAGAGTCTCCCGGACAGGCCTCCGGCTGCTTGCCGCCCTTGGAGGCTGATCATGGAGCCCTCGAAGTGTCCCGGCGCCCAGGAGGCCGTAGCGGCGGCCATCTCCGCGGGGGTCATGTAGTAGGGGCTGGGGTAGGACCCGGCGGAGGAGACCCCTCCGACGGCCACGGAGCGCACGGCGTGCAGCGCGCTGCCGTAGGGCTCCGCCGCGGCCCTGCTGCCGCCGCCACCGGCGTTACCTCCGAGCAGGTTCTGGGAGGAGGAGGAGACGGAGGAGGACACGGAGGAGGAGTAGGAGTCACCCCGGCCGGTGTTGCTGCTGACGGGCGGGCTGTGCGAGTAGGAGAAGCCCGGCGGAGGAGGAGGGTGGTGAGGGCTGCTGGGGGCGAACGACACCGTGGTGTCCTGTGCGGCCTGGTGGTGCGGCCAGCCGCCCAGGCCGTGGTGGTGGTGGTGGTGGTGGTGGCCGTGGTGGGAGTGGGTCTGGTGGGCGTGGTGCGGCGACGACACCACGTCGCACGGCTGCAGGTAGGGCAGCGTGGAGAGCATGGCGGGCACGCGGGCCGTGGGCACGTAGACCGGCGAGCTGGCCGCGCCGCCGCCGGGGTGCATGTAGTTCCCGGTGTCGTGCGCGTGGTACGGGGACTGGTTGGCGGACAGATACATGGCGGATGATATGATAGGAACTATGCGGGAAAAACCGCAACACAAAAAAAAGGGTTTATTTTTCGGAGAATGTCTCTCGATCTCCTCCTGGAATAAATATATCCACCCTCCAGGAAAATTATGTTTTTTCGTTGGTCACGTCAAAGAAAAACGGAGGAAAATAAAAGCAAATCGAGATTCCTGACCTATGGAGAAAAAAAAAGAATAAACACATTAGAACCATCATTATTAATATTAAAAAAGAATAAGATCAGATAATAAACACATTCATTAGAACCATCATTATTAATATTAAAAAAATAATAACTAAACACATTCATTAGAACCATCATTATTAATATTAAAAGAATAAGATCAGATGAACACATTCATTAGAACCATCATTATTAAAATATGGAGAGCTCAGAAATACAGTGAAAATATAATATAGGCCATTCGTCACTTTTCGGTCTCACAATGAGCACCTGGCAGTGGCACGTTGTCACAAAGTATTTTTTTGTATCTACTAAAAACAAAATAAATACATATAATTAAACGTGTTGAGAAGGCACATATAGGCCTATAGTTGTAATAAATAATATATTTCATGGATGAGAGAGTGAGAGAGAGAGAGAGAGAGAGAGAGAGAGAGAGAGAGAGAGAGAGAGAGAGAGAGAGGGCCCTGCACGGGAAAAGAGACATAAAAAAAGTTGAAGACCGATCATCGATATCACAATATATGTTCCATCATCATCATCATCTGTATCACCGTGATTGACATTAAACGGATTAAAATGACACTATAATGATATCTGTCCGTCTACAGATAGGCTAGAGCCGAACTATCGGCGACCCCATGGTGATATAATCCATGCACTTAATAATATGTTCTCTCCGCATATCATTAAATCATAACTATATAGATAGCCTACAGCATGGGAACCACATCAAACAACACAATAGATAGCCAAGCCCTCTCTTCTCTTCCATAATCTGACATATTTCTATATCAATAGGGCGAGCGACGCAAATCACATAAAACGTTGATAAAAAGCCGCGGCAGCGCGCAGGCATAAATTCCCATTCCATTCCATTCCATTCCAAGGGCTCTCTCTCTGTGTTATTATCTCACCAGATAAGGACGGTCGGTCTGGGTGGTGATAAAACAACTCCTTATAGCCTGTACAGAACGCAGTGGAAAACAGTGCAGGGAAAACGTTGTTCTGCACTGACTCCACAGCCTGGATATAGTCCTATAGTCCTTTAGAGAGACCCAGCCAGCCAGCCAGCCAGCCAGCAGAAAGACAGACACAGCCGCGGAAGACTTTCGGTCCGCGACTCCTCACTGCAGTCAGAAGAAACTTTTTTTAAAGATATATCCGACAATATAGTTTTCAAAAGACGAGACGACCCGGACCAAACAGGGGAAAAAAAACCAAACAAATAATTTTCTGCATGCGTTTGTATATAATAGTCCTTATAGTGATTCGGCCCTCTCTCTCTCCTCGCTGCTATCTGAAGATAGTTAGTGTCGCTGATAATTAGCTGATATAACTGACGGTGCTGCTATATCCCCTCCTCCCCCCCCCCCCCCCCCCCCTCCTCCTCCTCCTCCGTGGAACTGTTGTATTACGGGGCGAAAACACGTGACGTATTCGGGCTGTTCCAAGGTAGGTCTGTTGGGTGGAGGAGGAGGAGGAGGGGGGGAGGCCTAAACTTAATGATTGATTGATTGATTGAAATCTTTATTAACAGTTTGCAGAATTACAGTACATTTCAAGCACAAACTCAATACAAAGACTGTTAACTGTGAGTGGACGACCCAATTAAGCCTTACACTTGTTTACAACAGGGTCCACATTGTTCAATTCATCAAAACATTTAGAGACAAACAAATAGACACTTCTATGTAGTTAAAGAACAGAACAGGAATTCATCATATAGGAAGCGAAAAGGGAAAAAAAGTATATATACAGTGAGGGGAACAGGGGGATAAAAGAAAAGAAAACGAAAGACAGAGTGTAGGGCGCCTGCACACAACACCATGCGTTGATGCCATGTGTGCATATGTGCAGGCACCCAACACCACGTCCATACAAAAACATAGTACAATCCATAGTACAAAGACAAGAGTGTAGGGCGCCTGCACACAACACCATGCGTTGATGCCATGTGTGCATATGTGCAGGCACCCAACACCACGTCCATACACAAACATAGTACAATCCAGATACAAATTCAGCTTTTACAGAGGCCAGTTTCGAATTGCAGCCATCCGTAGGTGCCCTTTGAGAGCAGTTTTGAAGGAGCCAAGGGATTCACATGTCTTAATGACTGTTGGTAGGGCGTGTAATGATATTACAGTCATACCTACAGTAGACGTCTTGTCTAGTCCACTCCACGCGGACACCTTTTGCTGAATTTGCTGTTTGTTTGTTTGTTTGTGCATTAATTAAACAACTATTATAATATGCCAGAGTTTATATTTCACTGGAAGGCGATTCTATGTTGAGATTTTATAGCCTTTATTATACAATTATTAAAACAAGTTAATGATCAGACCAATCATTTTTTGTGTTGTCTTTATTTTTACATTAATTACATTAGATTTATTAATACATACGGGGCTGCCTACCATATAACCTAGACTAAAATGTAGCTTTAATTAAAGGCTATTTAGGCCTATAGGCCTACCTGTGTTTATTTTATTTTATTTTATTTTATTTTAAGAATACCGCCTTCGATTTATATAGCTTCCTCGTGATAATATAACCCTATATATTGAGATGAATTATACTCCTATAAAAACACGGATTGTTATAAAATAAATAAATGATATATAATCTGGCAGAAAGAGAAAGTCTAGCCTTATGTAGGCCTGGTCTGGTTTTATGTGTGTATGTAGGCCTGGTCTGGTTTTATGGTCGTAGCGTGTGGCCTAATGTATATATATATATAATAAATAAATGCTATAATCTGGCAGAAAGAGAAAGTCTAGCCTCGTGTACAGTATGTAGGCCTGGTCTGGTTTTATGGTCGCAGCGTGTGGCTTAATGTCTATAAACCCCGCTGTGTTTCTGTATCTCAATGTGCTCTCTATAAAAACCGATAAGAAATGCGAGCAATAACTTTACACACAATAACAATATAGGATATATGATTATGTTATCATTATCACCAACACCCTCCCACCGCCACTAAAAACAGCTCAGGGAAATTAATAGGTATAGATAATAGGAATATTGCGTATAAATACTGTTAAGTGTAAAACAGTTATTTACTCATGATGTGACATTGACAGACTGTCGCGACAGAAAGACATGATTAACAAAATGGTATTTGCGGCATTGCGGCTTTGACTGATCAAAAGCCCGCATAATATAATATAGCCTATTCCAATTAATATATATTAATATTATCTGGTAATTCAGCAACATAATACATCATACGCCAATTCTGATCAGATGTATAACATTGGCTATTTATAATCAAAGCATAGCCCCGTTTGTTTAAGCTATATGGCTGACAAATTTGCAGGCATGCATTTTCATGCATGGTATTTTGTCTATAGCCTAAAACTAATTGCTTTATAAAACGGACAATCATTTCATAAGTTTCTGTGTTATAGTGTTAATATTATAGAACATGTATACTATAGGCTATAGGAGGTATAGGCTATATAACATGACCTAATTTAAGGGTTGACAATAGCCCGGGCAGGGCAGCCTCACAGCCTGCCTATCTGTTCTCTGCTTGAAGAGCTTATCTCTCTGTGATTCAATCACTCTCACCTATAGCACGGTGCAGGTAACAGGCCGGGGCATCATTTATGCCTCTGGAGACACATCACACACACACACACACACACACACACACACACACACACACACACACACACACACACACACACACACACACACACACACGCACACAACAAGAAGAAAATAACAAGACAACGAAAGAATAAACACAAAACTATAAGGAAAAGACTAAAAGGGAGAAGTGAATTAAAGACAACAACTAGGTCGTTTACATGAGCTTTCATTAGTCAGGTTTCCCCTTGGCAAAAAATAAAATACAGAAATGTACTGAACTATATCACCATGACCACAATGATTATGTTAGCTTTGAGCCTGCTATATGGATTATGGATATCTGCTGATGAAATATTGTATTTTATACATTTTAATCAATAGCAATGTTAAAGATGAAGATACGACAACTGTATTATCTATTAAATGTGGACATACATGTAGACTGCCTTTGGCACTCTGCTATAACAGACAGCACAATAACAATAAAATTAACAAATGCATAAAATGCAATTAAAGGACCACTTCACCACTTTTCAACCTATATCTTCATATAATAGGTCCTCACTAATAATCATGATAAAATGCCATAATAGTTTTTCTACTGTGTCTCATATAGAGGGCTGTGGGCAGTTCAGAAAATCAGAAAACCTGTGAGGGGAATACAAGCTATTAGAAACTGCAGGCTTTCTAGTCCTGAAAAGTTGCAATGTGAAAATGGAAGCCATCGTTCTCACGATAATGAAAATCTAAACATTTTTGTAAAACAAAATCTTGTTTTAAAAATAAACGATGATGTCACATGGAGCACGGTTTCTAAACTGCCCACAGCCCTCCTATATGAGACACAGACTGAGTAGAAAATAATTGTGCACTTTTATCATGATTATTAGTGAGGACTTATATGAAGATAAGTGGTGAAAAGTGGTGAAGTGGTCCTTTAAGTATATTTTTCATAATTCATCCCTTTATCATGGACTGAGGATTATTTTGTATTATTCTTATTTAAAATATCCACATCAGATTGCACAAATAAATGATTGTATACCCTTATTTTAGTTAACCCATTCAGCACAGGAACCCCTTTTGGTGTTTTAAGTATGTTATACTTTAGCTATTTAAAAATAGCAGATCTACAAGTTCATAGATGTTCCATTTTTGAAAAACTGTGAAAATGTGGTGCAGATCAATGAATATATATATTCTTTTAGAGCGAATGTTTTTAACTCAAACCTTTGCTTCTCGGAGCCGGAGGTCCATGACCATGGAACTACATATTTTCAGATGGGGGTCCGCGGCCAAATACAGATAATTCTGGGGGTCCTTGACATGAAAATGTTTGAGAACCACTGACATAGAATTAGAAACACAGGGTTTTCAGAAAACTGTCAGGATTTATTTAGAGTTGTCCTCATATGGGACCCTAAAGTTTAAATTAATACTGGATACCGTTGAGCACTAAACCCCAAACACAACACAAGAGGTCAAATGTATAGAATAGAAACAGTTTATTTGTCATCATCATAGAAAAAAAACAAATTATGACAAAAAGTTGTCATAGCTGCAAAAAAGTTATAGCAATGTGAAGAAAAAAAAGGTCGTTGAGTATACATATAAAGGCATGGAATACACACACACACACACACACACACACACACACACACACACACACACACACACACACACACACACACACACACACACACACACACACACACACACACACACACACACACACACACACACACACACACACACACGCACACAGTCACACACACACACAAAATAATACAAAAGTAAAAATAAAACAAAAAATACAGCATGCAGTTTAGCATAATGGTTTGAGTATAAGTGCGGCCTCCTCAGCTCAGATATAGATATTTGACATCACTCAGTGTGTGCGTGTGTGTGTGTGTGTGTGTGTGTGTGTGCGTGTGCGCGTGTGTGTGTGCGTGCGTGCCCTATATATAAATGAAGGCAGATCGAGGCCACTCTGCTACACAGACTGTAGTTTATGGAGCCTATGTTGTGCTGTTCGCTGCACAGCACCGGGAGGCTTCCATGCTGCCTTATACTGTGTGTGTGTGTGTGTGTGCGTGTGTGTGTGTGTGCGTGTGTGTGTGTGTGTGTGTGTGTGTGTGTGTGTGTGTGTGTGTCTGTGTGTGTGTGTGTGTGTGTGTGTGTGTGTGTGTGTGTGTGTGTGTGTGTGTGTGTGTGTGTGTGTGTGTCCATGCTGCATTACTGCAGTGCAGCAGCAGCAGCAGGTGAACTAACTGAGCTAACACTGTTATCTCTTCCATAACACAAAGAACACGTCGACTTTCCCTCACCTTGCTGAAGGAACTCTGACTGGGACTGAATGACATATCAGACAGAATGGGAGAGAGAACTATAAGTTAACCCATTCTGACCTGAGATCAGATTCATACGAGGTTTCCACTGGACACACACTGGGTCTGATCAACCCATTCTGATCAGCCACTCGGTGGCGCGCTACGAGCTTGTAGATCTGCTATTTTTCAATAGCTAAAGCATAACATGATGCTAACACCAATTTACAATTTAGGCATTTAGCAGACGCTCTTAATCCAGAGCGACTTACATTAAGCAAGAACAAAAAGCATGGGGAATACATCACATAGGTGTTGGACTTAACGTCATGTCCTGTGGTTTCGAAATCATTATCTTTATGCCTTTGTTACATTTCTTAAAGTCCTCTTTCTTAAATCGTCCTCCTATATAAACCACCGCAGTGGGTGCAGGGATAGATTTACTCATTACATTTACACATTTTCTCTTCCTGGTAAGTTAGCATGCGTGCTTAAAGGGAAGTCATTGTTCTTGCATCAATAAAAATAAAAGAGTAAAGAGAAGAAATCTTGTTTGAAATGACAAAACCTGCCTATATGTCTACCAATGATGTCTTCGGTACGCAGGTTTCTGAAATGTCCACAGCCGTCCTCTGAGACACAGACCTTAGTATAAATGTCCACAGTCCTCTGAGACACAGACCTTAGTATAAATGTCCACAGACCTCTGAGACACAGACCTTAGTATAAATGTCCACAGTCCTCCTCTGAGACACAGACCTTAGTATAAATGTCCACAGACCTCTGAGACACAGACCTTAGTATAAATGTCCACAGACCTCTGAGACACAGACCTTAGTATAAATGTCCACAGACCTCTGAGACACAGACCTTAGTATAAATGTCCACAGTCCTCTGAGACACAGACCTTAGTATAAATGTCCACAGACGTCCTCTGAGACAGACCTTAGTATAAATGTCCACATCCGTCCTCTGAGACACAGACCTTAGTATAAATGTCCACAGTCCTCCTCTGAGACACAGACCTTAGTATAAATGTCCACAGACCTCTGAGACACAGACCTTAGTATAAATGTCCACAGTCCTCTGAGACACAGACCTTAGTAGCCTATAAATGTCCACAGTCCTCTGAGACACAGACCTTAGTATAAATGTCCACAGACGTCCTCTGAGACAGACCTTAGTATAAATGTCCACATCCGTCCTCTGAGACACAGACCTTAGTATAAATGTCCACATCCGTCCTCTGAGACACAGACCTTAGTATAAATGTCCACAGACGTCCTCTGAGACAGACCTTAGTATAAATGTCCACATCCGTCCTCTGAGACACAGACCTTAGTATAAATGTCCACAGTCCTCCTCTGAGACACAGACCTTAGTATAAATGTCCACAGACCTCTGAGACACAGACCTTAGTATAAATGTCCACAGTCCTCTGAGACACAGACCTTAGTAGCCTATAAATGTCCACAGTCCTCTGAGACACAGACCTTAGTATAAATGTCCACAGACGTCCTCTGAGACAGACCTTAGTATAAATGTCCACATCCGTCCTCTGAGACACAGACCTTAGTATAAATGTCCACATCCGTCCTCTGAGACACAGACCTTAGTATAAATGTCCACAGTCCTCTGAGACACAGACCTTAGTATAAATGTCCACAGTCCTCTGAGACACAGACCTTAGTATAAATGTCCACAGACGTCCTCTGAGACACAGACCTTAGTATAAATGTCCACAGTCCTCTGAGACACAGACCTTAGTATAAATGTCCACAGTCCTCTGAGACACAGACCTTAGTATAAATGTCCACAGTCCTCTGAGACACAGACCTTAGTATAAATGTCCACAGTCCTCCTCTGAGACACAGACCTTAGTATAAATGTCCACAGACGTCCTCTGAGACACAGACCTTAGTATAAATGTCCACAGACGTCCTCTGAGACACAGACCTTAGTATAAATGTCCACAGACGTCCTCTGAGACACAGACCTTAGTATAAATGTCCACAGACGTCCTCTGAGACACAGACCTTAGTATAAATGTCCACAGACGTCCTCTGAGACACAGACCTTAGTATGAATGTCCACAGACGTCCTCTGAGACACAGACCTTAGTATAAATGTCCACAGACGTCCTCTGAGACACAGACCTTAGTATAAATGTCCACAGACGTCCTCTGAGACACAGACCTTAGGCAGAAATGCACGCGGTACCATCTTTCATAATGTGTATTAGTGATGACATCCAATTATGTGAAGATATGCTAAATGGGTGAAGCAGTTCTTATTTTTCTTCTTTGTCCCAATTCCCCAAACAACTCCACGTACTGCAGGTCTAAAGTAAAAGTGCATTAATATTCATGCTTTTCTCACAACGTGTGACAGTGTGATTGAACCATGAGACGCTGCCGTGCCAAGAAAACGACTACGGTTGATGCATTGGCGGCAACTTTTGTCTAGTTAATGAATAATGTACATACATTAGTACATGCATTAGTGCATGTGTCCAAAAAAATGCCAATACCAACTTTATTCTGCAAAATGGGTATACGCGAGGGAAAGAAAAGCGTGAGCTTAATTAAATACATTATTCATTGTACTGTACATGCAACATTTTCTGCAGAAAATGAACTGCAGGCAACAGCTGGAAGCTGACAAACTCACTTTTGGGTGTTTGTGGAGCAGGCACTTTCTGCCGAAATAAATAATATATATATATATATCCCATTCTGAACGGGAACCCATTTTGGTGTTAGCATCATGTTATGCTTTAGCTATTGAAAAATAGCAGATCTACAAGCTCGTATAGCGCGCCACTCACTACGAGCTTGTAGGTCTGCTATTTTTGAAAAATCGAAGAACGACATTTTTAGAATCTGATATCAGGTCAGAATGGGTTAATCAGACCAGTGTGTGTCCAGTGGAAACCTCGTATATGCATCTGATCTCAGGTCAGAATGGGATATATATATATATCTCAGACAAGCAACAGACATAAGCACGGAACAGCAAAGGTCATCACGGCAGTTTTGTCTGTCTCAATAACTGCTTACAGGAAAGGCCCACTTCCTATACAGTAGAGGCTACTGTACCTAATGCATGCTTTGGCTGCCAGACAATGTTTACAAGAATGTATTGATAATGTGCTTCATACTCTGAGAAGTCAGCATTTTACCTAGTAGTGGCTAATATGGAAGCTTGAAAACATCACTGGTGCACTATTTATTTTTATTTATTTTGTATTAATGGTAAATGGTGCATTTATATTTATATAGCGCTTTTATCCAAGGTGTTTTACATAGATTGTGCATTACATTCATTCACATTCATTCACACACTGAAACCATGCAAGGCACCAACCTGCACATCAGGAGCAATCAGGGGTTCAGAGTCTTCTTGCTCAAGGACACTTCCACACTAACTCTGGCACAACATACAGGGTTCGAACTCGCAACCTTGTGGTTGGTTACCATCCAGCCACTTTTTAACAGATGTTTATTGGGCTTTATCCTGACAGTTTTCTTGAAAAAGCTATGTTTCTCTACGTCAGTCGTTCTCAAACACTTTCATGTCACATTTCACGATTCTTCAAAAATAGCAGACCTACAAGCTACGAGCTATTTTTCAATAGCTAAAGCATAGCATAATGCTAACACGTACCAAAAGGGGTTAAAGCCCTTCTACGTGTGCTGTCTGTCTGTCTGCCGTAACCCCCCATCATCTCTCAGTGCCCTGGAGGCCAGCCAACGAGGTGGGTTCAGAATCAGCGTGCTGTAGTTCTCGTCTCTCAGCGCGCCAGTCAGATAGGGGCCTTTATGGATGAGGTGGCGGATGACGGGCTGACCGCTACACACCGCCGCCTCGTTCGGGCCGTCCATCACAGCCATCTGTGAGTCGGGGGGGGGGTGGGAGGGGGGGGGGGGGGGGGGGGGTCGGTGGGGGGCTCGTGGCACAATTACAGTCCCGGTCAGTCTATGGTTAACACATTCTGGGCGGGAACCCTTTTTTTGTTGTGTTTTGTCTTTTAAGCATTATGTTATATAATTATACTTTAGCTGTTGAAAAATCTCAGATCTACACCAGCTGATAGCTGGTATAGCCCGTAGAGCTCGTAGAGCTTGTCCTTGACATATTGAGCACATGCACTGCCATACAGAAACTATAGGTGTTTCAGATAACTGTCAGGAATTACATTCTAAGACATTTTCTTAATTTCGACGTCATGGGCTGTCACGGTACATATGAGACAAGGTGTTGGACCCAAATGCAGAACCACAGATGTAGGAAGGCAGAACCACACATGTAGGAAGGCAGGCAGATGGAAGTTTAAATGACGATGTATTTACCAACACCAACACAGGACACACATGGGCTGGACACACCAGAACATAAACTATATTCAAGCAGGGAACACAAGGAGCCATGAGGGTGTGAGTAGAAACAGGGAAAACAATACACAGGTAACAGAACTAACAATCAACACCGGGATAGGCTGGGAGACTTAACAGGACACAGGTGGAGAGAACTACATAACCCAGGGAGCTGAGACAACACAGGAAACAGTAAGACATCACTACAAAATACAAGTATACAATTAACAGACAAATCATGACACAGGCCTGAATGGGTTAAGTCAATAAAAAGTGAGATCCCACGAATGCCGGTGCAGTTTTTCCCCACATGGCGTAAAGTGAGTATCTGATATGTCTCTGTCTCCTCCTGTCACATGTCTGCTATAATGTCTGTCCTGATTGGCTGACTAATATACTGTAGCATCACAATCATTCAAACAATTTATTTGTTGGCTAAAATGGCAAATATATTTTGATTGATTTGATTGATTGTTTATTTATTTTCCTGTCATGCACACCTTGTGCCCAACCCTCATGGGTTTATAAGACACCATTTCACATTTGCAATTACAGCATTGTTTTACATTACATAATTTATGCATTTTACAGCATGTTTACGTTACATAATTCATTATATTACACCTCAGATGTATACAGAGAGTACTCTGTCTTCTTTCCCAAGCTTGACAAATAAAATCTGCTACAACGAAAGTCCCTTTGGCAAAACATATCTCCATTTTTACATAGTCATTTAAATCTAGGAAATCCCCACATATAGAAGACATCTTATTAACCAAAACATCCCTTAAGTCATCGTATTTAGAGCAGTAAAACAGAAAGTGAACTTCGTTTTCAATATATACAAGCTCACAGTGCATCACACTGCATGAGCTTGTACATCTGCTATTTTAGCTTTTTTTTGGGGTAATTGTTTTCTTTTTTAGATGTTTGGATATTAATCTTCTCTTCCTGGGGGTCCCTTGCAGGCAGAACCTTTTCACATGGGGGTTCTGTGGCCGAATACATCTGGGGGTCCCGTGACATGAGAAGGTTTGAGAATCACATGCTCTAAACACAAGACATGCCTTTTAACTTTGATCCCCCTCTAACAGGGTCTACTAACAGGACGCCACTGTCCTTTGCGGTCACATTCTTTGGCCTCGCGTGGAATTCTGTCCTCTATCTTCATTTTCCATATACAGGCCTGCAGATAACTGAGGAATCTGCAGGGATGGGTTTTATTGTCCAAGAAAGGACAGCTTGAAGATGGTCCTCCTGTGTGTGTGTGTGTGTGTGCGTGTGTGTGCGTGTGGGTGCGTGCGTGCATGCGTGCGTGCGTGCGTGCGTGCGTGCGTGCGTGCGTGCGTGCGTGTGTCTGTCTCTCTGACTGTCTGTTTATCTGTGTTTATTCCTGCATATTTGTGAACACAAAAACCCGATGGCCCTCCGTGTAGGAGATATAGGAGAATATTCGGCGAAAAAACATCTTGCGAAATATATACGTCAATAGCTGATCTATATATATACTAGCTCCCAAAGCAGCCGCATTGTGTGGTTTGTAGATCGGCTAATTCTGCTATTTGCCTTACATTACAACAAAGCACGGGCTTTTTAAGTGGTTCAGATTGTGTTATGATCAAACCGCTGATATGGTTTCAACCAGACTTCATTCATCACTCACACATTAAAACCTTATCGAGGACTCAGTGGTTCTGCATTCCCTTAACCCATTTAGACCTGAGGACGTGTCTGTGTCACCAACACCTCATAGCTTTTAACCACTTTCACCATTATTTAAAACGTTATATCTGTTGAAAAATAGCAGATCTACAAGCTCATAGCGCGGCACCGAGTGCCGCGCTATGAGCCTGTATGTCTGCTATTTTAGAAAAATGAAAATGTTTTGGAACAGTGAACATTTCTAACTCAAATGTTTTCTTCTGCAGGGGCCGGGGTCCCTCATGGAACAACATATTTTCAGATGGGGGGTCGGTGGCCAAATACAGATGATTCTGGGGGTCCCTGGCATGACATGGTTTGAGAACCTGCATGATACAGAAACTGTCATGATGTAGAAGACGTTGGTGTATAATCTGGTCTGGGGTCTCAGTGGGTTTAAACCGTTAGAACCTGGTCTGGGGTCTCAGTGGGTTTAAACCGTTAGAACCTGGTCTGGGTCTCAGTGGCTTTAAACCGTTAGAACCTGGTCTGGGGTCTCAGTGGGTTTAAACCGTTAGAACCTGGTCTGGGTCTCAGTGGGTTTAAACCGTTAGAACCTGGTCTGGGTCTCAGTGGGTTTAAACCGCCGTAAGGAGCTGTTGGTGAGGACGTGCTCCAGTAAGACGTTGAGAGGCTGACATGTAGAGAAGAAGGTTTAGACACAGAGAAGGTTTACACACAGAGAAGGTTTACACACAGAGACAAACCCAACAGGGAGGGGAAAGCCAAGATAACCACCGTGTCTGCCGTGTGATTCCCTGCTTCACTTCGTAGCAGACATTCAGATTTTACGGGGGCCATTCGTTCGAATCGCAGGGACTGCTCCTGTCGCAAGTTGATGATGTCATATTATGCCCATGTGTGGTCTAAACTAATGGAATTATGGAATGCATATATATGCTAATAAAAAATCAACTTCATAGTTTCTAGAAACCTCGTATGAATCTGATCTCAGGTCAGAATGGGTTAACTTTGATCCCCCTATTTTTCTAAAAGAATTATTATGACATGAGAAATGAGACTTTAAACTAGTGACTGGAAGCAGAAAGTATTCATGACCATGTTTATTAAGGTAATACAGTCTAGGTGAAGTTGGGCCCGAATACATGGACCTCTATGGAGATATGGGGTTTTTTGGGCCCAATGACAGACAGCGCCACAACAGGCCATTATATGAACTTTCAGGAAGTCCCGATTTTCCTTAGTGAAATATCTGTCTGACTGCCCCCCTGGTTAAATATCTGTCTGACTGCCCCCCCTGGTTAAATATCTGTCTGACTGCCCCCCTGGTTAAATATCTGTCTGACTGCCCCCCTGGTGCACACCCCCAGCAGCAGCGCTCCAATGCTGGGGAATGTGGAGTAGGAGTCAGGCTAATCTCCAGCGCCCATGAGAGACTGGCTCCTGTCTGCCTGGCGGCCACTTCCCTATCTGGGTGTTTCATTTCAGGCTGTCAGGCCCTATCTCTGCCGCCGCTGGCTGGCTGGCTGGGGCCTGCTGGGGCTGCTGGAGCTGCTGACTGGCTGGCTGGCTGGCTGACTGGCTGACTGGCTGGGGCCTGCTGGGGCTGCTGACTGACTGGATGGCTGGGTGACTGGCTGACTGCAGCACCGCTGCTGTGCCTGCGCACGCACGCAAAATATACTTAATGTACCGCAATAAAGGTATACACTTTTCCACAAATACGGTAGCAGATCTAAGCTAGAAGGGCCTTGACATGTTATGACAATAATAAGGCCCCTTTCAAGTTGAAAGCAAATGCAAGGGAGACAACATGTTGATATGGAGTTTATTAAAGTAGAACTTGCAGGTGAACCATAATATACCAGAGGGTCACAAAGACACATTTATGTAAATACACTGGGATACACACATATCAACTCATTTATGTAAATACACTGCAGGGAAGACACATAATCATTTATGTAAATACACTGAAGACACATATCAACTCAAGGACAATCAACACAGGGATTGGCTGAGCCAAAACGGGACAGTAGACAATAAACAAATCTTACCATCGTCCAATGGTGTCGTGCAATGAAAATACGTGAATTAAGCTCACAGTGCAACGCGTGGTGAGCTTGTAGATCTGGCGTTTTCGGCTTTAGTTCCACAAATTCTTTCACTCTCTATATATATATATATATATATATATATATATATATATATATATATATATATATATATATATATATATAGGCATATCACTGCCTGCTTGCTCTCTCTCTCTCTCTGTGCTGTGAGTCAGGGTCGTGCACACATAGACATCAACGGGGGCTTCAGCCCCTGGCCTTTTACCCATCTGTAAAACAACTGACCTTTCCAGACCACGATTTACTTATTTACGAAATAAATGCAAATGCCCTCCTCTCCTCTCCTCTCCTCTCCTCTCCTCTCCTCTCCTCTCCTCTCCTCTCCTCTCCTCTCCATACCGGAAGGAAGGCAGCATTCAGGGGGAATTGCTTTTATATTATATATTTATTATTCTAAATTAAAATAAGTTAGGCAATACTCCAATAAACTGGTGTGAGATGTGACAATGTCAGTGATCAGTCATGTGTACTGCAGTGTATGGATGTATGGAGTGTGCTGTGTTAAGGTCCGGCTCGCAGACCATAACAAAGAAGGGAAAGAAGCATGGGATAAATGCAAAAATGTAATTTATTAAATAGAATAATTAAGTTTAAAGTAGAACGAACAAATGTTTCCAACAAAAACTTGGCAGGGAAACTGAACTGCCACCACAAACTCAACTGAGAACTGAACAGTCAAACAAACAATATGCTCTGTGTGGCCCAGGTGGAAGAGAAAGAACCACTGGCAAGGTGGCTCTTTTATAGTGATTGGAGGCACTGGCCAGCTGCCTCCAATCCTTGATTGCCACAATTCTCCAACCAGGTCCCATCACACTGAAAGACAGATTACTATTAGTAAAGCACACACAAACCCTGACATAGGCCCTGGGGCCGTCACAGCTGTGTGTGAGTGTTGTAAAAGGTGTGCAACTGCTTGGAAAGAGAGCTGGCCTGAGAGCATGGCAGGAGGGGCCCTTAAATACTCTCCCAGACCACACCCCACTCAGGTGTACACAGGTGGCCTGACGGCCTGCTCCACTCTGCCCTAATCACCCAGGCTGCCAGATATCCTGCTGTGCAGAGGCAGAGGGGGGGGGCAGGGCCGTCACACTTAACACAGTATTTTTGCGTTGAACAAATGTGTGTATAAATCCATGTCGTTACACCTGCATCTCCACTATAGCTAAATAGTGCTGGGTTTGCGCCCGGAACATAGCTCATATACAAGCTCTCAACGCATCGCGCGCTGTGACGCGTTGTGACGCGTTGTGAGCTTGTAGATCTGCTATTTTTGTCCAAAAGTGATTTCGGCCTCTACTGCACGTCCCTGCTGTGAGTATCCTCTCTCTCTCTCTCTCTCTCTGTCTCTCTGTCTCTCTCTCTGCCTCTCTCTCTGTCTCTCTCTCTCTCTCTCTCTCTCTCTCTCTCTCTGTCTCTCTCTCTCTCTCCTATACCTTGTAATATTGAATCAGTTCCTTATCGTTTCTCCACTTAATCTCCTGCAGATTGAGGCCTTTTTTTGTCCAAACAACCGTAGAGTTAAACAGGGTGTGAAACACCTCCTCCCCCAACGTCCATAAAGGACCATTTACACAGATCATTTACCCACCGCTCCACAGCTCACACACACACACACACACACACACACACACACACACACACACGCACGCACGCACGCACGCACGCACGCACGCACACACACACACGCACACGCACACGCACACGCACGCACGCACGCACGCACGCACGCACGCACGCACGCACGCACGCACGCACACACACACACACACACACACACACACACACACACACACACACACACACACACACACACACACACACACACACACACACACACACACACACACACACACACACACTGCCAGACTCACTAGCTGCAAACAAGCAACATGGATGATGGGAGAGGGAGGAGTCTCTGTGCGTGTGTGCGTGCGTGCATACTTGCATACGTGTGTGTGTGCCTGCGTGTGTGTGTGTGTGCGTGTGT
>NC_137866.1:1491522-1494022 GCF_963924005.1 Protomyctophum bolini
CCTCCATGTTGGCTTCAACCTGATATAAACTACAGTCTTCCTCCATGTTGGTTCCAACCTGCTAAACTACAGTCTTCCTCCATGTTGGTTCCAACCTGCTATAAACTACAGTCTTCCTCCATGTTGGTTCCAACCTGCTAAACTACAGTCTTCCTCCATGTTGGCTCCAACCTGCTAAACTACAGTCTTCCTCCATGTTGGTTCCAACCTGCTAAACTACAGTCTTCCTCCATGTTGGTTCCAACCTGCTATAAACTACAGTCTTCCTCCATGTTGGTTCCAACCTGCTAAACTACAGTCTTCCTCCATGTTGGTTCCAACCTGCTAAACTACAGTCTTCCTCCATGTTGGTTCCAACCTGCTATAAACTACAGTCTTCCTCCATGTTGGCTCCAACCTGCTAAACTACAGTCTTCCTCCATGTTGGTTCCAACCTGCTAAACTACAGTCTTCCTCCATGTTGGTTCCAACCTGATATAAACTACAGTCTTCCTCCATGTTGGCTCCAACCTGCTAAACTACAGTCTTCCTCCATGTTGGTTCCAACCTGCTAAACTACAGTCTTCCTCCATGTTGGCTCCAACCTGCTATAAACTACAGTCTGCCTCCATGTTGGCTCCAACCTGCTATAAACTACAGTCTGCCTCCATGTTGGTTCCAACCTGCTATAAACTACAGTCTTCCTCCATGTTGGCTCCAACCTGCTATAAACTACAGTCTGCCTCCATGTTGGTTCCAACCTGCTATAAACTACAGTCTTCCTCCATGTTGGCTCCAACCTGCTAAACTACAGTCTGCCTCCATGTTGGTTCCAACCTGCTATAAACTACAGTCTTCCTCCATGTTGGCTCCAACCTGCTAAACTACAGTCTTCCTCCATGTTGGCTCCAACCTGCTAAACTACAGTCTTCCTCCATGTTGGCTCCAACCTGCTAAACTACAGTCTTCCTCCATGTTGGTTCCAACCTGATATAAACTACAGTCTTCCTCCATGTTGGTTCCAACCTGCTAAACTACAGTCTTCCTCCATGTTGGTTCCAACCTGCTAAACTACAGTCTTCCTCCATGTTGGCTCCAACCTGCTAAACTACAGTCTTCCTCCATGTTGGCTCCAACCTGCTAAACTACAGTCTTCCTCCATGTTGGCTCCAACCTGCTATAAACTACAGTCTTCCTCCATGTTGGCTCCAACCTGCTATAAACTACAGTCTTCCTCCATGTTGCCTCCAACCTGCTATAAACTACAGTCTTCCTCCATGTTGGCTCCAACCTGCTATAAACTACAGTCTTCCTCCATGTTGCTTCCAACCTGCTAAACTACAGTCTTCCTCTCTCTTCCTCCATGTTGGCTCCAACCTGCTATAAACTACAGTCTTCCTCCATGTTGGCTCCAACCTGCTAAACGTCCGTCTGTCCCTCGTCAGCCTCGCCCTCCTGTTTTTAATCATGACTAAACTGCAGCGTAGCCACAAAAAACAGAAAAGGAAAAAGAATCACACGCGTATTATTAATTTCGCTCTGGTGTAGGTTTTCTCTTCTGTTTTCTGCTCGTCAGCATCGTTTCATTTCTGATGAAGAGGATTCATTGATTGGAGCGCGTAAGTAAGTACAGTATATCTGCCCAAACACACACTCCAACGGGTCTACAAATGCACTTATACGTGTCACACACACACACACACACGCACACACGCAGGCACGCACACACACACACATGCAGGCACGCACACACGCACGCAGGCATGCAGACACACACGCACGTGCACACACATGCTCACATGTATTTGCGTGTTGCTGCGTCACATTCGTGTTCGCAACACATTAATTTTGAGTGTCTACTCACTAACGACTGATTAATTATTCCCAGCTCCAATTATCATTCCATTACTTGTGCAGACACACACACACACACACACACACACACACACACACACACACACACACACACACACACACACACACACACACACACACACACACACACACGTACAATAGGACATTACCGTCATGTGGGGAATAACATCTATACTTTCCCATCCAGGCTAATTGAGGTTAATTATTGTAACAACTGGTTACAGTAAAAACACATTATTGAGCATAATTAAGAATACAAGTTACTTATATTATAGCAATACCACAGGAAGCTACGCTATTAAAGCAGAAATAATGTGCAATTTAAAATGCTTTTTTATAGTTTGTCTATGTCCCTCAAAATTTGAGCTTTGACTCATTATTATTATTATTATTATTATTGTATTATTAGGTCCAAACCACTGGACTAATATGTGGCTTGACCTTAATGCTTATGTGGTTGATGTTCTGTATTTTCTTAAGTCAAGAAAGGAAGTTGTTGGTACTATTCTTGCCTTTGTGCTTGTTTACTAATACTGCAGTCTAATGTTTACTAATACTGCAGTCTAATGTTTACTAATACTGCAGTCTAATGTTTACTAATACTGCAGTCTAATGTTTACTAATACTGCAGTCTAATGTTTACTAA
>NC_137866.1:1499022-1516522 GCF_963924005.1 Protomyctophum bolini
GCTAATACAAAAACAGCTTAATTGATATAAGCATCAAAGCAATATTTTAAGTACTTTGTATTAGCAAGTGCATTCCATAGCGCTGGCCCACACATGGACATCACAAACCTGTGACGGGAACAGTTCCTGTGAAAGAAATAAAATATTTAACTGGTTTATATTTTAGTTATAGATGGCAAGTATAATGTTAAGGAATATTTGTCTTATTAGCCAGAGATCCTTTTAAAATGTATATCACTCAATTACTGTGAGTGATATGGTCAGCTTCTGATGTCTTTCTTTCTTTCTAGATGTAGATGGAGATGACCGTATATGCTGCTGGAACACTGAACCTGCTCTCCTGTGTGAACCACCCCATCATGGCTGCTAAGATGTCCATGTGGACATTATGAGTGTTTGTATAGAGAGAAGCATGGCTGAAGAGCTTTGCATATCAGTCGTGTCTTGCTGCTGCCAAAGTCAAATTGTGATGTCTGTAGTGTTTAGTTCATGGCCGCTTATGAGATGTAAATATAAGTAGGCTACACCTGACTGGTGGAATAGCCTTGTGATACATACTGGGTGTGCTCTTTGGTCGTTCACATAACAAAATGCCACAAACTCACTAAATGCTGCACAAAAATCACACAAATCAAGGGATGTCCTACAGTCAGTGTTGGATATTGTCCAACTCCTAATTGCCGATATCAACAGATACCGATATATATATATATTATATGCAGGCTTTTTCCAGTGGTGGAAACATAACTCAAACTTTGTACTTAAATAAAAGTAGGCAATACTGCAATATAGAAATACTCCGTTACAATTCAACATGTACTCGAGTAAAGGTACAAAGGTTTTGGTATAAAATGTACTTAAAATACCAAAAGTAATTATTAATAATTACTCATTATGCAAAATGTCTCATCTAAAATGATCTAATCTCAAGTTTTCAAATGTATAAAAATATTTTGAAAATAGCAGATCTACAAGCTCACATGTCTCTTATTGTATTGTGAGCTTGTAGATGTTTTTAATGTAAAATAATAAATAAAGTGAAATTAAGGGTTAGGGTTATTAATTTTTAATGCCTTTATCGGCCGATAATATCGGACATCCCTAACAAAAACATATATCAAACGTGTCGATACATTTCAAAGAATGCCACAAGTGGCACTAAAACTTCACCAATAAATAAAGAAACATCCACATGTTCCATAAATTAAATGCCACAAAGGTTTGCCGAAAAAATGAAGAAATTACAAAAAATACGTTTCTTAAACATCTTCTGCCATATGTCCATAGAACTTCAGCTCTGTTGCAGCAAGCCAGTACAATGTGTCATTGTCTAGGTCACCATTCGGTGGCCGGTATTTGGGGCAAATGGTCAATACGTGTTCATAGTGGGCACTGTCCGAGATGTCCCACTTCTGCTTTGAGGGTTGTCCACTCCTTGCAGGGGAGGTGCTGGCAAAGAACATATTTGGGGTCCTCGATGTATTCCACTGGTCCCTCTGTCTTGCCTTGGAGGTGTCAGCTGGTGTTGTGTGGAGCAGTTCCTGGGCCTGTGTGGCAAAGGGGCACAGTGACTTGAGGCACGTGTGCTGTGGCAAAGGTCGCCGTGACTTGGTGTGTGTGTGTGTGTGTGTGTTGTGGCAAAGGGCACCGTGACTTGAGGCACGTGTGCTGTGGTGTGCTGTGGTGTCTCTGACGACCTTGTGGAGGAGATGGCTGGGATTCACTCAGCTGTGCCTTCTCAGTGAGGGCCAGCGTGGCTGCTTCTCGTCTGACCTCTGTTGGAGTGATTCCAGCGAGAACAGGCAGGCAGTTTGTTTGGGGTGGCCCATCCGGTGTTGAGGGCAGCATCCAGCTTCTTGACATGAGAGCTACGGCTCCAGACTGGGACACAGTACTCGGGTCGTCTGCATAGCCATACTTCATTGATGTTGTTGCAGGGAGGTCGTGGATGTAGCTGTTAGTGTTGAACAGCAGTTACTGGTGTGGAACCGAAAAGCTTCACAAACATGCCAATAAATTCTAGTTTTTAACCTTTTTAATCTAGTTTATTTTCAAATAAATTTGTTTTTACTGTTTTGTGAAGCAACTTTGGGTACCTTGAAAAGTGCTATATAAATTGTATGTATTATAAAAAAAAACAGACAGACACAGCAATTGTCGCCACACAGACATCACAAATTCCTATTGGCAGCAGCAACAAGTGAGTGATGTGCAAAGCTATTCATAGACTATAACCACCATGTTTACCTTCCAGATGCTGCGAGGCTCAACCGGAGCCCCTACAGGTGGACATCTGCAGTTCTCGCTGTCCATGGATGAATCTGCATGGGGGGGCTCTGAAGGCGGCTCAAAGTAAGAAACCACTTAGACTTTTCTATTACTGCGAGTGGTATGGTCGGCTTCTGTTTTAAATGTTCTCTATACATTTTGTGTATGATGTGAAAGGACACAATGTACGTATATCTGGCTCTTGGTCACTTAAAAATTCATCTTTCGTTCTTTCTTTCTTAGGGTGGATGGGTCGTGGTAGACGTCGTGGAAGGACAGAGATCCGTTCCAAAGCTTCCCTCCCGGCGGTTTCCTCTGAGGACTTCTGATGAGCTGTGAGTAGGAATATTTCTTGTTGGGATGGATATCTGTTGTACTGTTATGGTACGAAGTATAGCATGGCAGTATGATTCCTCCTAGTGGCACTGGTTGAATGTCTGTCAGCTCTCCAAGCTAATCAAAGTCTTAATGACACTTTTGTTAAGCACTGAAGCGTTCAGCCAAATTAGCAGATCTACAAGCTCGCACCGCATTGCAACGAGTTGTGAGCGTGTAGATCTGCTATGTTTGGCAAATCAATTTGTGTAGAGTGAAATCGGAGCATATACCAAATGCTCTCTTTAAAGGTCTGTTTTATCAAATCTATAGCGGGTTTAAGTGGTTCTGAATATGCAGCTCAACAAAAGCTAATTTAGTCCTTATTTCTTTCTTTCTTAGGACGGAGATCTGTGTAGATGCCGGAGGACTTCGGACCTGGGCCTGCCCGGTGAGGAACCGCACAGTAAGAACCGCTCTAGGCCTTTCACGATTATGAGGTTTCTTTTTACTGGACGATTATTGTCACTCAAATAAATTGCAATTCAATATTTAAGTGTGGCCCGGATGGTTAGCTCAACTGTCTGGTCACCTATGCTGCCAAGCCAGCCGGACGGCGTGCTGCGGGTTCGACTCACGAAGGCCTTTGCCACGTGTCACTCCCCATCTCTTCCCCCTTTCCTGTCTATACTGTTCACTATCAGTAAAGGCATAAAAAGTCCCAAAAACAACATGAGGGCTACGGCTCCAGACTGGGGCACAGTACTCAGCGCTGGGGAACACCAGAGCCTCGGTACCGGCTGGACGCCGTATCGGTGCGGCACAGTCGGTGGTCTTTCTCTTGACGCTGTCAGGTGTTGTTTAAAGGACAGTGTTCTGTCCAGCTTCACCGCAAGATATGATGGGGAGGAGTGGGACTGTAAAAATATACCAATGACACCACTGCTATCACCGAAGAGCACACCCTATGACCCTAATTGATCACGTCTAGGAATTTCAACAAATTAGGCAGTTCTCACATCCAGAGTGACTTACAGTAAGCAACAACACATAGTAATGCATCAAATTCATAAACTGTCATCAAGAATAAGAAGTATAGACTATCCAGACTATTGGCAGCAACAACAAGGGAGTGATGTGCGAAGCTCTTTTCTATGAAGCCATTCATAGACGATAACCGCCATGTCTTTCTTCCAGATGGACTGCAGGTCTCTCCAGGAATCTGCATTCCTCTGAAGACGACTCAAAGTAAGACCCTGTTAGGCCTGTCAAAAAGAACCCTAACTGAAACGTTTATTACTGCAAGTGATATGTTTAGCTTCTGTTTTAAAATGTCTCTATAAATAAAAGTTTGATGTAGGACTAGGCTATATATATATATATATATATATAATATATATCTGGCTCTTGGTCACTCTAATCAATCTTTATTTCTTTGTTAGGATGGAGATCGTGGGAGACGTCGCTGGAACGCCACTGCTGGACAGGGTACACGCACACACACACACACGCATGCACACACAGAGCAAAGCTAATTTGGTGTGTTTTTTTTCTTTTCTTTCTTTGTTAGAATGGCGATATCGATAGACGAGCTGATGTTCCTGGACAGAGATCCGTTCCAAAGCTCCCCCCCCCCCGGGGGCTTCCTCAGAGGACTCTGATGAGCTGTGAGTAGGAATAGTTCTTGCTTGTTTCTGAGGATGGATAACTGCTTTTGTACTGTTATGGTACGAAGAATGGCATCATTTACAGTAATCCAAATATTTTAGGATAAATCTAAATGACTCTGCACAATAGTTTGAGAGTCAATATCTCATATCATGAGCGTGCCTCTTGGTCTTTGTAACAACTTTAATACAAATTACAAAAGATGTTGAGGACTGTACATGTGTTGATGCCTCCTAGTGGCACTCTGGTTGAATGTCTGTCAGCTTTCCAAGCTAATCAAAGTCTTTGACACTTTTGTTAACCACTTCAACCCCAGCATCCCTATTCCGTTCAGCAAAAATAGCAGATCTACAAGCTCACACTGCAACGTGTTGTGAGCTTGTAGAGCTAATGGTTTATTTCTCTCTCAGGATGGAGATCATAGACACAGCTGGAGCCTCTAGAGATGGAGATCTGCAGGTCTGTCCATGGATGGGAGGACGGAGGACGGAGATCTCGGTAGACGCTGGAGGACTTCGGACCTGGGCCTGGATGGATGGGAGGACGGAGGACGGAGATCTGGGTAGACGCTGGAGGACTTCGGACCTGGGCCTGGATGGATGGGAGGACGGAGGACGGAGATCTGGGTAGACGCTGGAGGACTTCGGACCTGGGCCTTCTCAGTGAGGAACTCAACGGTACGAACCGCTTTAGTGTTGGGGCTTTTTTAGGCTTCGTAAAAAGCCAATAATCGTCCGTTGCCGATAATTGGTCGATCCCTATTCTTAAACGTTACTGTAAGTGCATGTGTATGTTGTGACAGGACACGCACACACAGCAAAGCTAATTTGGGCTGTGTGTCTTTCGTTCTTTGTTAGAATGGAGATCTCCGCCGATGCCCGAGATCCGAAGCTTTCCGCTGAGGACTTCTGGGTCGCTGGGAGGCTCGGACGGAGCTAGAAGGTTCGGTAGACGCCACTGGAACCTGTTTAGGCCTGTCAGAATTTAAGGTTTTATAATGGCTGATTTTAATTGTCGCTCAAATAAATTACAAGTACCAATTTAATTGCGTCATACTAACATTCTAAATAAAACTTTGGCTTTTGTAGGCTTTGTAAACAAAAAGATGCACATGGCATAATTCAATAACTTTATACACTAAAAAAAGAGGTAAATTACAAAGTGACACATTTAGAGCTTGTAGATCGGTTGCTTGCATTATTTCTTTAAAATGTTTGACAATATATGAACATTTTCAACATGGAGACGATTATGACGCTAAAAAAGTATCTCAAATACTTGGCGATTAGGTAATTGTGACAGGCCTAAATCCTTCTAGTTGTGTTTTTTTTTTATATCATGTTCTGTAATCAGTTAGGGTTGACTATAGACTTTTTTTAGGAACAAGATCATCATGCCGGTGAAGAGCACGTTTCTAGCCGATGGAGCAACTATTTCTGATCACCTTTGGAGTTACATCACAGCAAGGTAACTATACAACACACGCACACATACTATGATCATGACATGACATCAGCTTGTTACTGCAACTTGTTCCTGTTCGCAGATGACTCGGCACTGCTAGTCTCGGACAGGAACAAACTGCAGGTTGAAAAGGCCCTCAGCTCTGAACTCGGTAAAATCTGCACCTGGCTCGCTGATAACAAACTATCTTTACACGTGGGAAAAACTGAATCCATTCTCTTTGGATCTAATAGTAATCTCAGCAAGGCAAATGGCTTCTTGGTTAGAGTTGGTGACAATGTTATCACACGTAAAGATTAAATTACCTACCTAGGTTCCATCCTGGAGGCTAATCTTTCCGGTGATAAAATGGCCACCAACGTAATCAAAAAAGTCAACCAAAGAACAAGATTCCTTTACAGGATCTCCTCACTGGTCAACAAAAACACCTTGAAGACCTTAACAGGAGCCCTCGTACAAAGTTTCTTTGACTATGCATGCACCTCCTGATACCACAGCACCTCAAAGGCCCTTAAAACTAGGCTCCAGACCTCTCAAAACAAACTGGTCAGGCTCCTACTTGGCCTCACCCCCCGAACCTACCTCACTCCTGCCCACTTTGACACTTGAGGCTGGAATGGCTTAGGGTCGACGACAGAGTACAGCATCTTGCAATGGGTCTGGTCCACAAGATTCGATACACCACCAAGATACCCATGTACCTGTCTAGATACTTCCTTTATGTTAACGAAGTCCACACCCACAACACCAGAGGGAGTGCAACGAATCATGTACAACCCAGATTCGGCACAAACGAGGGACTATATTATTTTCTACCAACAGTCATTAAGACATGTTAATCCCTTGACTCCCTTTTTCCCCTCACTGTATACATTTATTTTCCCTTTTTACCTCCTTTATGATGAATTCCTGTTCTGTTCTTTGACTATATAGAAGTGTCTTATTTGTACGTCTCTAAATGTTTTGATGAATTGAACATGGTGGACCCTCTTGTAAACAAGTGTAATGCTTAATTGGGTCGTCCACTTACAGTTAACAGTCTTTGTATCGAGTTTGTGCTTTGTGAAATGTACTGTAATTCTGCAAACTGTTAATAAATATTTCAATCAATATTGTTTTATGACCAAAGTAGTAATGAGCATTTCTTTCTTTTCTTTAGGACGTTGCGGGTCTCCAGTGTGGCTCCATCTGGAGGTCACCAGGGTTCTGAGTCACTCAGATCCTGACTGGTAGTGGTGATATGTAGATGTGATCAATCAGGGCTCTGAACAATAAAATAATAAACCAATATAAATAACTAGATAATAATATAAATAAATGGATAAAACGAACGATAAAAAATAGATTATAGTAAATTAAAATAGTAAAATAAAAGTAAATTAAAATTAGTAATACATAAAATAAAATTAGTAATGGATAAAATAAATATAATTAGTAATATAGACAATAATACATAAAATAAATTAAATTATCAATATAGTAATGCATAAAATTAGTAATAACGGTAATGCATAAAATAAATAAATGCATAAAAAATAAAATTAGTAATAACAGTAATACATAAAACAAATACAATTTGTAATGCATGAAGTAAAATTAGTAATAACATAGTAATACATAAAATAAATACAATTAGTAATATAGTTATACATAAAATTAGTAATAACATAGTAATATATAAAATAAATTAAATTACTTTGTGTTGTTGTTATAGAATGACTTAAAAAAACAAACAAAAAATATCAATCACATCTACATATCACAACCAGGCTATATTGCCAGCAGGCAGGTGGACTGTAGACTCACTACAGCTGTCACAATGTGGTATACTTTGTTTTGACCCAACTGGCCTCCAAGGAGAGGCGAGCATGTAGCCGGACATCTGATGATACACGAGAGAAGACGCCATAGTCAAAAAAATTGTAATAAAAGTAATATGTTTTATGTTTATTGATTTATGTGATTGTAATTTATGCATGATGCCATATATCTGTAAATATTCATTATTTTCTTGTTAATAAATTATTGCATTTATACCCGGGTGTCCGTTATGTGTCCATTACCCTTAGATCGCGCTGCTGTGGATTTATTTATTTCCCAAATGGTCTATAAATGAGTTATTTAGCATACTTTTACCAATGAATTATAGCCTATACACAGACAACGACTGATTAGCCTATTTTGGACGATATGGGTCTTTTCTCGAGTCAGTGTATAGTCTGTGTAGATTATCCGGCGGTGTTGCTGCCCCTCCCAGGAGTCGCGGCTCATGGCTCTTCACAGACGGCACAGAGTCAGCAGTCACTCCGCTGAACGTGTCAGTGTTGCTGCAGTGGTGTGAACTGTGAACCATGCGGTGGCGGTGCTGAGTTCTGACAGCCGAGTCACAGCTTCTTCTTCTGAATTACTTTATCTTTGCCTTGGAAAATACATTTTGCGTTTTGCTGTTTCCCAAAACAAACCAGCGCGCGCTATTGTTTGCTACAAAGCGACTGGAAGCGGACGAGGTTTACAGACATACCAATAGTAGCCAATCATATGCTGATTAGGCCAGTTGCTGTATAGCCTACCTACCCGATCACCAGGGAGCAACAACACACACTACACACACAATAGCCTTCTATATAATGCTGCGCACATATATTATATATATTTAACAAAATACCCAGCATAATTTTTGGGAAGGCTAAGCCTTCCCTAGCCTTTACACACCCGCCACCTATGGGCACTGTATTGTAGGCATATAATACCTGGCTAGGTGACAACAAAAGAAACCTGATTAGCATTTGAGTACTTTTAACACCTCTGAACAGCCGGCGGAGTGGTTCACATTTTCGGATTTTTGCGACAGAGTCACAGAGGGTTAATAATTCCCAGAAAATCTGTAATGTTAATATAAAATGTCCACGAAAATCTTCATGGGGGCTAAAAGGGGCTATTTAATTCTTCATGGGGGCTACAGCCCCATAGCCCCCACAGACTCGACGTCGTTGCTACCTATTCATTTAAGACTGGCTAAATCTGTGTCATGTTTTAAAACACTAGAAGGTCTAAGAGGTCATTTTGACAGTTTACCACTGTATTTGCTATCATCCCCCATACATCACATTGTGATGTATGGGGGATGATAGCCCATACAGTATGTGATGTATGGGGGTTGATACCCCATACAGTATGTGATGTATGGGGGTTGATACCCCATACAGTGTGTGATGTATTCCCATGCTTTTTGTTCTTGCTTAATGTAAATCGCTCTGGATTAAGATCGTCTGCTAAATGCCTAAATTGTACCCTGCCCTATAGCTGAGACAGAGGTTTTCAACCCTTTTACAATTTAGGCATTTAACAGACGCTCTTAATCCAGAGCGACTTACATTAATCAAGGACCAGTATTCATTATACATTTGAGCCACCGACCACAGATTTGATGACATGATGTATAGCCAGTCTCAGACCCAAAACTATATATAGAGTTCTCAACAGGCCCAAAAATTAAGGCCCGGCCCCTACCTGGGTCCTCATCAAACCCTGTACACTCAAGACACGCTCCATATATGGCCAGTTCCATAATATGTTGATCTGATGCCCCCATGCCAAAGCACCATGCAGCGCTCGCCCAGCAGTCTGCCGTCACGCGGGCGGATGCGTGCACGCGACTTCGCCCTCAGGGCGTCTTACTGGTAAAATTACGATGAGTTGCTTCGCATGATACTGACATGACACTGTATTTGCTGATTTTATCCTAGTGTGTTTTCTGTACTGCTGCAGTTACTGTGTGTGTGTGACTGTGTGTGTGTGTGACTGTGTGTGTGTGTGTGTGTGTGACTGTGTGTGTGTGTGTGTGCGTGTGTGCGTGTGCGTGCCGTGCAGTGTTTCAGTGAAGCGAGGGATGCAGAGTGTCCCCTCCTCCTGTTCCGTTCTCGATCCCCCTGTATAACCTCCATTTCCATCTCTATATTAAAATGTCTGCCATTGTTTTATGTGACTTGGCCGCGTTGCTCCCTTTGCTCTGCAATGTCAGCCGGCTGATGAATAAATCAACGTGCCGTATAAAGTATAAAGGGCTGCGTTATCATATCTATGATGGCCCGGTGTCGTCCCCCCCCCCCCCCCCCCCTCTTCTTGCAGTTACAGTTTTAACCCATTCTGACCTGAGATCAGATTCATACGAGGTTTCCACTAGGACACACACTGGTCTGATTAACCCATTCTGACCTGAGATCAGATTCATACGAGGTTTCCACTAGGACACACACTGGTCTGATGAACCCATTCTGACCCGAGATCAGATTCTAAAAATGTCAGTCGTTCTTCGATTTTTCAAAAATAGCAGACCTACAAGCTCGTAGCGCGCCACTCGGTGGCGCGCTATGAGCTTGTAGATCTGCTATTTTTCAATAGCTAAAGCATAACATGATGCCAACACCAAAACGGGTTCCCGGTCAGAATGGGTTAAGAGTCCGAATCTGCTCCGACCCGTTTGAAAGCGTTCTCACATACAGTATATAAGCCATGCAAGGACGGTGGTATTTCAGTTTTAGTTAAGGTGTCTTTCTTTAATATCTCTCCAAAAATTATTGACTATTCAGCTTTTTTCCTACGCAGTATAGCGGTAGCCTACATACTGCAGGCACGGCAGGGCAGGACACAGTACTGTAGTGGAACTCTTAGTTCACTTTCTGCCATCATTTGGTTCATATACCTCCTAAACAAAGATGTATTTGATTTCTTTAGGACGGTTGTCTTCAAGGGTTTTCAGGACAGTCAAGGACCCCTTGGCTGAGAGACAGATGCCTGTCACAAACCATACAGAGACACCTCCCTGACAATATAACCATACAGAGACACCTCCCTGACAATATAACGATACAGAGA
This sequence comes from Protomyctophum bolini, assembly GCF_963924005.1. NCBI lineage: Eukaryota > Metazoa > Chordata > Actinopteri > Myctophiformes > Myctophidae > Protomyctophum > Protomyctophum bolini. Next base: position 1,509,613 of record NC_137866.1, read on the forward strand.
CACCTCCCTGACAATATAACGATACAGAGACACCTCTCTGACAATATAACGATACAGAGACACCTCCCTGACAATATAACGATACAGAGACGCCTCCCTGACAATATAACGATACAGAGACACCTCCCTGACAATATAATGATACAGAGACGCCTCCCTGACAATATAACGACACAGAGACACCTCCCTGACAATATAACGATACAGAGACACCTCCCTGACAATATAACGATACAGAGACACCTCCCTGACAATATAACGATACAGAGACACCTCCCTGACAATATAACGATACAGAGACACCTCCCTGACAATATAACGATACAGAGACACCTCCCCGACAATATAACGATACAGAGACACCTCCCTGACAATATAACGACACAGAGACACCTCCCTGACAATAACACAGAGACAGCTTGTTTATTTTTGGACCTCAATGCTTATGAGACGATTGTAAGATGACCCCCATGTTATTCTCCATAGAGAAATTGCTTCCGTGAACCAGGCAGGTAGTATCAGGGGATGAGAGAGTGACATCAGCACTTTCTCTCTTCCAAACAGGCGCTGTTAAAAAATAACGGCAATGGGTCCTGTGACTTTAAATAGGGAGAAGCACAGCTGAGGCACTAATTGGGCCAATTTGGGCCAAACCAACTCTTGTCTGTGGACAGGGAGGATCGTTTGTGTCACAGAGGGACACTAAAAAAATACTTTGGAAAAAAGCAAAAGACTTACAGTAAGAAAGAAAAGATCTATAAGCTCAAATGAAGACTTTTATGTCAATATGTTCTGTGCCAGTTTTGAGCCACTGTGACATGTTGTGGATCATGTTGACCCCCTGTTTCATTTGGTCCTGTCTTGTGGGAGGAGCCATGGGGTATGTGGGAGGAGCCATGGGGTATATAGCTCAGAGAAATGGCTCAGTCAGTCAGTCAGTCAGTCAGCTGCTGGGTTGAGGACATTGGCAGTCTCTGAGGAGGTGATGTTTCCATTTCTATGTTTTTGAAGCATTTTCTCTGTTATTTGGATTCTGATCTTTTGATTTGTTATGTTTGATTTAGGCCTACTTTATATAGAAAGGCTTGAGTTATAATGATTGATCATACTTTATTGGCTACTATATCATAATGGTTGATTTAAAATGATTGATTTGATTTACATTGTGTATATAATTAGTACTTGCAGGTTTTGAATATACTTTAATTTTCTATTTTCAGATATTTGGTCTCCTTTGTTTTCTAATCTGCACTGTGTCACTTTGTGTAAAATAAACCTTGTTGAAACTCTGCCCAACTGCGTTGCCTTGCCATCCTTGATGTGAATGTGGGGTCATACCGTAGGCTACTACTGTAAACTCACCTGAGACAGGGCTGTGACATACCGTAGGCTACTACTGTAAACTCACCTGAGACAGGGCTGTGACATACCGTAGGCTATTACTGTACACTCAGCTGAGACAGGGCTGTGACATACCGTAGGCTACTACTGTAAACTCACCTGAGACAGGGCTGTGACATACCGTAGGCTACTACTGTAAACTCACCTGAGACAGGGCTGTGACATACCGTAGGCTACTACTGTAAACTCACCTGAGACAGGGCTGTGACATACCTTAGGCTACTACTGTAAACTCACCTGAGACAGGGCTGTGACATACCGTAGGCTACTACTGTAAACTCACCTGAGACAGGGCTGTGACATACCGTAGGCTACTACTGTAAACTCACCTGAGACAGGGCTGTGACATACCGTACATGTTTTTTCTAAACTTGTATGATATTTTCTTTTGCATATAAGTGTATTTGTGACTAAATTTGACTATGGTGCTGCCATTGGATCTTTTTTAATTTGTTTTTCATGTCATGTGAAAGCAGGGAATCATGGCTTCACATTGACATAGAGGCAGGCCTATTGGTGGTTCAGTTTGACCCACCTGAGTCATGGAGTAATTTAAATGAGTTGAGAAAACGGGCTTGAAAGGTTCACTTCTGTGGTCTCTAACATTACACCTATAGCTACATGTTTAAGCATGTATTTCATATTTACATGTCTTCTGTGGTCTCTAACATTACACCTATAGCTACATGTTTAAGCATGTATTTCATATTTACATGTCTTCTGTGGTCTCTAACATTACACGTATAGCTACATGTTTAAGCATTTATTTCACATTTACATGTCAATTTCAGCTCTGACGTTTATTTCAGACATGCTCTAGTATTTGAAGAGTCTACCTGCATGTGCTATTAACTCATTTTGGGGAAAAATCTGGAATTTTGCGCAATGGCAATCTCTCAGTCGAATCTGGTCAACTTTTGTACAGTATGTTTTGATGACTTGAAAATGGAGGACCGTAATGAGTACCCTACTGTTTCTGGTTTTATCCTGGTAGCAGATGTTGTATTGCCCTGCTGTTTGTATCCTTCTACAAACTGTTAAAACACATTTCAATCAAACTCTGAAGACACCCGATAGGGGTCCCGGACCCCTTGTTGAAAACCCATATGTTAAAGGAAAATTACATTGTCCCCAATGAGGTGTCTCCTATTTACACACAACAGAGGTCAAAAGCAAAGCGAGAAATGCATCTGTGAAGCATTTTTAATTTATAATAAATAAAATATGTTATTTTAAACCATAGACATGTGGAGATCAGCATGGACATAAACCAGAGAATGATGTGTGAACTGTTCTCATCCCTGAAGAGTCTTCCTCCTCCAGGTTCTGGTCTTAACTTCTTTAAACCTGGCAACCCTATATTAAGGATGTCACATAACTTATTTAAACCTGGCAACCCTATTGAGGATGTCACAAAACTTCTTTAAACTTGCGGTTAGTTTCCACCCTGCCATTAACCTGTGGAAAGATGACCGCCGTGTGCATTAAGGTCTATATTGAGTATTCAAACATGAGCATTCTGAACATTTTGAGCATCTCAGGAAATCTGTCGCACAAACCGTTTAGAAGATAGAGCCATGTTTGACGTATAGCTGCCTGGCGTGGTCATTCCCGGGTATTTCCCCCCGATAGAGACGTTTTCACAAGTTCCTAAGTTGTTCGCAGCGGTCATAATATTAGCCAAGAACAGTTGAGATATTCTCCGCTAAATGAAGTGCATATATACATATCTTATAGCCAGGTCCTGGAGTAATACTTTTACATTGTTTTGAGGTTTGTATAATATGGCAAGTGGTAAAATAGGACTTTGATGATAACATCAATATTGTACATATAGAAACGTTGAGTGTTCATTTCACTCCGTGTGAAAACGGACCTGTAGCAGGTGTATGGACCCCCCCCTCCCTCTCCACCCAGGTGTATGTAGACCCCCCCCCCCCCCCCTCCACCCAGGTGTATGTAGACCCCCCCCTCCCTCTCCACCCAGGTGTATGGACCCCCCCCTCCCTCTCCACCCAGGTGTATGGACCCCCCCCTCCCTCTCCACCAGGTGTATGGACCCCCCCCCTCCCTCTCCACCAGGTGTATGGACCCCCCCCTCCCTCTCCACCAGGTGTATGGACCCCCCCCTCCCTCTCCACCCAGGTGTATGTAGACCCCCCCCCCCCTCCACCCAGGTGTATGTAGACCCCCCCCCCTCCCTCTCCACCCAGGTGTATGTAGACCCCCCCCTCCCTCTCCACCCAGGTGTATGTAGACCCCCCATCCCTCTCCACCCAGGTGTATGTAGACCCCCCCCTCCCTCTCCACCCAGGTGTATGTAGACCCCCCCCTCCCTCTCCACCAGTAGTTCCATATTGTTTTCCTCTTCAGAAGGCCTCTCTATTATAACTCTCTCAATAAGTCATGGTCTATATTTAATGTCCTGTAAACACAGAGCTTTAATCTAAACCTCTGCCCCGTTGTTTATTCCAGAGTTTACCCCCCCCCCCACCCCCCCCCCCCAGAACATGCGTTCCTCTTTGACAAGCACTGTTTCATCCCTGTGTAATTGCGTACGGCAGCACCCCCCTCCCCCCCCGTCCTCCTCCCCCCCGTCCTCCCCCTCTCTCTCTCTCTTCCTATAATTATTCACTTGCTCATCACACGCGGGACATGAAAAGTGGAAGATGACCACATCCACCATTTCCAGCGGGCATGTGTCATCTCTTCTCCTCGCAAGTGTTCTGTACTTGTGCCCAATCCCCTCCCCTCCCCTCCCCTCCCCTCCCCTCCTGTTCTCCCCCCACCCACTCCACCCGTTCGTTAGCATCCTCTCCTCTCCTCTCCTCCCCTCCCCTCAGCTCGGGCCCCGGGCTCTGCCATCATCTATCACGGGGCGGCCGAGGCAAATGGAGCTTTCAGCTGAGTGGTGATAAGGAATCACAGCCACATTAAAACATCTGTCATATATATATATATGTATATATATATACATACCTCCACAGTCCTGCATGGCAGGAGAGGAGAGGAGAGGAGAAGGGAGGAGGAGCAGTGATGTTGATTTTGATTATATTTTCAGTCTCTTTGAATAGTTTTCATTTGGTTTAGTAAATGATGATACTGTCGGAGAGGAGATGGATGGAAGGGCGAGTCCCCGAATCCCGCCTCACAGCAGGGGGTCCCTCCCTGTGAGGGAGACCCCTCTCCTTCAGTCCGTGACCCTGCATGACACCATCCCTTTAACATGACACCATCCCTTTAACATGACACCATCCCTTTAACATGACACTTGACACACTGTTGTAAAATGTTCCCCATTTTCTCCTACGTGAGTTTTCTATTTGTCGATCGTATCTTTGTTGACCTATAAATGTCTGACTATATATACATATACCATTACCTATGTGCTCAATCAATTAATCGTTCAATTGTTCAATCAATCAATCGTTCAATCAAATGTTCAATCGTTCAATCGTTCAATCAATCCCACCTTTTTAATCTTCGTCTCTCCTCTGTTGGCGTTCATTTATCTTATTCTATACTCTTCTGTCCCTTCTGTTTTTTACCCCCCCACACACACACACATCTCATTATAAGGGCTCCCCCCCCCCCCTCATTATAAGGCCCACCCCCCCACCCCCCCCTCATTATAAGAGCCACCCCCCCCCCACCCCCCCAGTAAGAAGACATTGAAGCAAAGAAACCACTTCAGCACTTTCTGTGAACTTCAGGATGAGTTTATTGATCAGACATATTGAGCATTAGGACGTCAAAGACACACACACACACACACACACGCACGCACGCACGCACGCACGCACGCACGAGCACACACACACACACACACACACACACACACACAAGCACACGCACGCATGCGCGCACGCACACGCACGCACACATGCACACGTGCACACATGCACACGTACAGTATACATTGTAACAGAGGAATTGACATACATTCTATAATTTACTTACCTGAATCCCATTACTGCGTTCAGAACAACATTATACTCGTTTGTCTTTTAGCTCTACTGTTTCTGACCAAGATAAATCCACACTGTAAACGGGTGTGCATATACTGTAATTTGTCCATGTTTCCCCATGTTGTCTCCGTTACAATATGAACTCAATGGCTACATTATAGAATATAAACAACAAAATAATTATGCAAGACGAATATATATTTCTCTATAGTCTACTCTAGACCAGCGGTTCCCAAACCTCTTTGGCCTTTATGGACCTGAATATGGCATTATATGCAGCATAGGCTATATTCTGCGTATACTTGCCATAAATTATATTGGCATAACATGTTAATATATTTAAAATGAAACCATAGCACCACCATTAGACTTTTCATGTCGCTGCACCCCCTAGAAGGCTCTCGCGCACGACACCAACCAACAACAACCAACAAAACTGTTCATTAGAAAGCATGAATGATGGGCTACATCATTCAGTAGTCCGTAGTGCGTCTGTCCGTAGTGCGTGCGTCCGTAGTGAGTCCGCCGTTCCCCCCCGAGGCCTCGGCGTTTGGTCGTACATGTAGCCTCCGCTCAACGTCCCACGACGACAGAGGCTTTTATCCCGGAGTGATCAATGCACAGCTACAGCTGGTTGAAGGGGACCAAATCCATTCAACAGTTGATTTGGTTCCATTTTACCAGCTTTAGCAAAGCATTTATGGAGGTGGAGGTGGTGGTGGTGCGTGTTCTGTATGCTGGGGTCCCAGGAAGAAAGAGAGGAGGAGGAGGAGGGTCCAAGGAGGAGGAGGGTCCAAGGATGAGGAGGAGGGTCCAAGGAGGAACAAAGCACCTGCAAGAAAACACAGCAAGAAGAAGAAATATTTTAAAATAAGTGTACAAACATCTGTATATACTCTCAAAGTTATAGCTAATGGATTAATGAGCCCTATAATGAACACTGATTATCTCTGCTCTGTGTAGAATGAGAGCTGTTATATTATATCCATGCATGTGTACGAGAGACGAGCGCTGGACGGAAATGAGGCGGACAGGAAGGAGGGAAGAAGAACGCAGGGAAACAAACACCGCCGTCGGACCGCGAGAACAGCATGCACAGCCACACGCTGGGCCGCTGGGAGGGAGGGAGGATGCCATCACACGCGAGGAAACAAGAGGAGATCGACACGAGGAGCAATGAAAAAGAGAGATAGTTGATTTCGCTGACTGTATAATTTCGTCGACTATCGTTTTTTTCAAAAAACAGAGAATTAAAAATATGGAAAATACGAGCAGTGTATATAATACAACACTTTGTTCTTTATAATTGTTTGTCCGGCCCGAAAGAAATGTGTTTATTGTCGTGATCTGTCATCCTCCGAGTTAGTTGTCTTTGTCTGACCGAGGGCTTTACAGATATTTAAATAAATACTTTAGTTAGTTGTCTGTGTCCGACCGAGGGTTTACAGGTCTTTAAATACATACTTTAGTTAGTTGTCTGTGTCTGACCCAGGACTTTACAGATCTTTAAATAAATACTTTTTGAACCGTCTATGGCAGGA